>NW_027325300.1:0-38030 GCF_028372415.1 Notamacropus eugenii | reverse complement strand
AGCCCAAATGCTCTCAATTATGACCCAAAATGCTCTCCTGACCCTAAGCCTAACCCAAAACCTCGATTCTACCAACACAAACCCTAACCCGAATCCTAACCCAACTCCTCCCCTACCCCAAAATGCACTCAAACCCTGACCCTAACCACAACCCTAGCGCTAAAAATGCTCCTGATTCTAACCCTAATCCTAACCCTAACCCTCACCCTAACACTGACCCTCGATTCGACAAAAGCTAACCCTATACCTAACTCTAACCCTAACACTATCCTTAAATGCACTCGATTCTAACCCTCACCCTAAACATAACCCTAACCCTAACCCTAATCCTAACCCTAAATGCACTGGATTCTAACCATAACTCTAACCCTATTGTGCTCGATTATAACCCTAACACTAAATCGTCAGTCTCAACATTAACCCTAACCTTATATGCACTCGATTCTAACCCAAAAGGCAATCCTGACCCTAAGCCTAACCCTAAACCTCGATTCTACCAACACAAACCTTAACACCTATCCTAACCCTATCCCATCCACTAGCCCTAAAAGCACTTTAACCCTAACCCTCACCCTAACGCTAACTCTAAAACTATGCTTGATTCTAATCCTAAACTTCACCCTAAGCCTAACCCTAAGCCTAACCTTCGATTCTACGAAAGCTAACCCTAAACCTAAGTCTAACCCTAGCACTATCCTTAAATGCTCTCGATTCTAACCCTGACCCTAAACCTAACCCTAACCCTAACCCTAACCCTAAATGCACTGAATTCTAACCATAACTCTATCCCTAAATGTGCCTGATTGGAACGCTATAACTAAATCATCAATTTCAACACGAACCCTAAGCCCAAATGCTCTGAATTATGACCCAAAATGCACTCCTGACGCTAAGCCTAACCCAAAACCTCGATTCTACCAACACAAACCCTAACCCGAATCCTAACCCAACTCCTCCCCTACCCTTAAATGCACTGAAACCCTGACCCTAACCCCAACCCAAACGCTAAAAATGCTCCTGAGCCTTAACTTAATCCTAACCCTAACCCTCACCCTAACACTGACCCTCGATTCGACAAAAGCTAACCCTATACCTAACTCTAACCCTAACACTATCCTTAAATGCTCTCGATTCTAACCCTCACCCTAAACATAAATCTAACCCTATCCCTAATGCTAACCCTAAATGCACTGGATTCTAACCATAAATCTAACCCTAATGTGCTCGATTATAACCCTAACACTAAATCGTCAATCTCAACACTAAGCCTAACCCTAAATGCACTCGACTCTAACCCTAAAGGCAATCCTCACCCTACGCCTAACCCTAAACTTCGATTCTACCAACACAAACCCTAACCCTAATCCTAACCCTACCCCTACCCCTACCCCTAAATGCACTCTAACCCTACCCCTACCCCTTACACTAACGCTAACCCTAACGAATTCTAACCAAAACTCTAACCCTAAATGTGCTCGATTCTAACCAAACACTAAATCGTCAATTTCAACACTATCCCTAACCCTAAATGCACTCGACTCTAACCCAAAATCCATTCCTGACCCTAAGCCTAACCCTAAACCTCGATTCTACCAACACAAACCTTAACCCTAATACTAACCTTACTCCTACGCCTACCCCTAAATGCACTCTAAGCCATACCCTGATGAAAAGCAGACCACTAAAAATGTGCCTGATTCTAACCCTAACCCTAACCTTAAGCCTAACCCTCCACTCTACGAAAGAGAACGCTAAACCTAACTCTAACCCTAGCACTATCCTTAAATGCTCTCGATTTTAACCCTGACCCTCAACCTAACCCTAACCCTAACGCTAACCCTAAATGCACTGAATTCTAAGCATAACTCTAACCCTAAATGTGCTCGATTCAAACCCTCGCACTAAATCGTCAATTTGAACACTAACGCAAAGCCTAAATACACTCGATTCTGATCCAAAATGCAATCCTGACCGTAAGCCTAAGCCTAAACCTCGATCTACCAACACAAACCTTAACACCTATTCTAACCCTATCCCATCCACTAGCCCTAAAAGCACTTTAACCCTAACCCTCACCCTAACGCTAACACTAAAACTGTGCTTGATTCTAACCCTAACCCTCACCCTAAGCTTAACCCCAAGCCTAACCCTCGATTCTATGAAAGCTAACCCTAAACCTAACTCTAACCCTAGCACTATCCTTAAATGCTCTCGATTCTAACCCTGACCCTAAACCTAACCCTAACCCTAACCCTAAATGCACTGAATTCTAATCATAACTCTATCCCTAAATGTGCCTGATTCGAACGCTATAACTAAATCATCAATTTCAACACTAACTCTAAGCCCAAATGCTCTGAATTATGACCCAAAATGCTCTCCTGACCCTAAGCCTAACCCAAAACCTCGATTCTACCAACACAAACCCTAACCCGAATCCTAACCCAACTCCTCCCCTACCCCTAAATGCACTCAAACCCTGACCCTAACCCCAACCCTAACGCTAAAAATGCTCTTGATTCTAACCCTAATCCTAACCCTAACCCTCACCCTAACACTGACCCTCGATTCTACGAAAGCTAACCCTATACCTAACTCTAACCCTAACACTATCATTAAATGCACTCGATTCTAACCCTCACCCTGAACATAACCCTAACCCTAACCCTAATCCTAATCCTAAATGCACTGGATTCTAACCATAACTCTAACCCTAATGTGCTCGATTATAACCCTAACACTAAATCGTCAATCTCAACACTAACCCTAACCTTATATGCACTCGATTCTAACCCAAAAGGCAACCCTGACCCTAAGCCTAACCCTAAACCTCGATTCTACCAAAACAAACCCTAACCCTAATCCTAACCCTACCCATACCCCTACCCCTAAATGCACTCTAACCCTACCCCTACCCCTTACACTAACGCTAACCCTAACGAATTCTAACCAAAACTCTAACCCTAAATGTGCTCGATTCTAACCAAACACTAAATCGTCAATTTCAACACTATCCCTAACCCTAAATGCACTCCACTCTAACCCAAAATCCATTCCTGACCCTAAGCCTAACCCTAAACCTCGATTCTACCAACACAAACCTTAATCCTAATCCTAACCCTACTCCTACGCCTACCCCTAAATGCACTCTAAGCCATACCCTGATGAAAAGCAGACCACTAAAAATGTGCCTGATTCTAACCCTAACCCTAACCCTCATCCTAACCTTAAGCCTAACGCTCCACTCTACGAAAGAGAACGCTGAACCTAACTCTAACCCTAGCACTATCCTTAAATGCTCTCGATTTTAACCCTGACCCTCAACCTAACCCTAACCCTAACGCTAACCCTAAATGCACTGAATTCTAAGCATAACTCTAACCCTGAATGTGCTCGATTCAAACCCTCGCACTAAATCGTCAATTTGAACACTAACGCAAAGCCTAAATACACTCGATTCTGATCCAAAATGCAATCCTGACCTTAAGCCTAAACCTAAACCTCGATCTACCAACACAAACCTTAACACCTATTCTAACCCTATCCCATCCACTGGCCCTAAAAGCACTTTAACCCTAACCCTCACTCTAACGCTAACACTAAAACTGTGCTTGATTCTAACCCTAACCCTCACCCTAAGCCTAACCCCAAGCCTAACCCTCGATTCTACGAAAGCTAACCCTAAACCTAACTCTAACCCTAGCACTATCCTTAAATGCTCTCGATTCTAACCCTGACCCTAAACCTAACCCTAACCCTAACCCTAAATGCACTGAATTTTAATCATAACTCTATCCCTAAATGTGCCTGATTCGAACGCTATAACTAAATCATCAATTTCAACACTAACCCTAAGCCCAAATGCTCTGAATTATGACCCAAAATGCTATCCTGACCCTAAGCCTAACCCAAAACCTCGATTCTACCAACACAAACCCTAACCCGAATCCTAACCCAGCTCCTCCCCTACCCCTAAATGCACTCAAACCCTGACCCTAACCCCAACCCTAACGCTAAAAATGCTCCTGATTCTAACCCTAATCCTAACCCTAACCCTCACCCTAACACTGACCCTCGATTCGACGAAAGTTAACCCTATACCTAACTCTAGCGCTAACACTATCCTTAAATGCACTCGATTCTAACCCTCACCCTAAACATAAACCTAACCCTATCCCTAATGCTAACCCTAAATGCACTGGATTCTAACCATAACTCTAACCCTAATGTGCTCGATTATAACCCAAACACTAAATCGTCAATCTCAACACTAAGCCTAACCCTAAATGCACTCGACTCTAACCCTAAAGGAAATCCTCACCCTACGCCTAACCCTAAACTTCGATTCTACCAACACAAACCCTAACCCTAATCCTAACCCTACCCCTACCCCTTATACTAACGCTAACCCTAACGAATTCTAACCAAAACTCTAACCCTAAATGTGCTCGATTCTAACCAAACACTAAATCGTCAATTTCAACACTATCCCTAACCCTAAATGCACTCGACTCTAACCCAAAAGCCATTCCTGGCCCTAAGCCTAACCCTAAACCTCGATTCTACCAACACAAACCTTAACCCTAATACTAACCCTACTCCTACGCCTACCCCTAAATGCACTCTAAGCTATACCCTGATGAAAAGCAGACCACTAAAAATGTGCCTGATTCTAACCCAACCCTAACCCTAAGCCTAACCTTAAGCCTAACCCTCGATTCTACGAAAGCGAACGCTAAACCTAACTCTAACCCTAGCACTATCCTTAAATGCTCTCCATTTTAACCCTGACCCTCAACCTAACGCCAACCCTAACGTTAACCCTAAATGCACTGAATTCTAAGCATAACTCTAGCCCTAAATGTGATCGATTCAAACCCTAACACTAAATCGTCAATTTGAACACTAACGCAAAGCCTAAATACACTCGATTCTGATCCAAAATGCAATCCTGAACCTAAGCCTAAACCTAAACCTCGATTCTACCAACACAAACCTTAACACCTATTCTAACCCTATCCCATCCACTAGCCCTAAAAGCACTTTAACCCTAACCCTCACCCTAACGCTAACACTAAAACGGTGCTTGATTCTAACCCTAACCCTCACCCTAAGCTTAACCCCAACCCTAACCCTCGATTCTACGAAAGCTAATCCCAAACCTAACTCTAACCCTAGCACTATGCTTAAATGCTCTCGATTCTAACCCTGACCCTAAACCTAACCCTAACCCTAACCCTAACCCTAAATGCACTGAATTCTAATCATAACTCTATCCCTAAATGTGCCTGATTCTAACGCTATAACTAAATCATCAATTTCAACACTAACCCTAAGCCCAAATGCTCTGAATTATGACCCAAAATGCTCTCCTGACCCTAAGCCTAACCGAAAACCTAGATTCTACCAACACAAACCCTAACTCTAATCCTAACCCAAATCCTCCCCTCCCTCTCAATGCACTCAAACGCTGACCCTAACCCCAAACCTAACGCTAAAAATGCTCCTGAGTCTAACCTTAATCCTAACCCTAACCCTCACCCTAACACTGACCCTCGATTCTACGAAAGCTAACCCTTTACCTAACTCTAACCCTAACACTATCATTAAATGCACTCGATTCTAACCCTCACCCTAAACATAAACCTAACCCTATCCCTAATCCTAACCCTAAATGCACTGGATTCTAACCATAACTCTAACCCTAATGTGCTCGATTATAACCCTAACACTAAATCGTCAATCTGAACACTAAGCCTAACCTTAAAAGCAGTCGACTCTAACCCTAAAGGCAATCCTGACCCTAAGCCTAACCCAAAACCGCGATTCTACCAACACAAACCCTAAGCCTAATCCCAACCCTACTCCTATCCCTACCTCTATATGCACTCTAACCCTAACCCTGACCCAACCCCTAACACTAAAAATGCGCTTGATTCTATCCCTAACCCTAACCCTAACCCTAACCCTCAATTCTACGAAACCTAACCCTAAACCTAACTCTAACCCTAACACTATCCTTAAATGCTCTCGATTCTAATCCTGACCCTAATAACCCTAACCCTAACCCTCAGCTTAAATATAGTGGATTATAACCATAACTCTAACCCTAATGTGCTCGATTCTAAGTCTAACACTAAATCGTCAATCTCAACACTAACCCTAACTCTAAATGCACTCAGTTGTAACCCAAAAGGCATCCTCACCCTACGCCTAACCCTAAACTTCGATTCTACCAACACAAACCCTAACCCCAATCCTAACCCTACCCGTACCCCTACCCCTAAATGCACTCTAACCCTACACCGACCCCTTACACTAATCATAACCCTAACGAATTCTAACCAAAACTCTAACCCTAAATGTGCTCGATTCTAACCCAAACACTAAATCGTCAATTTCAACACTATCCCTAACCCTAAATGCACTGGGCTCTAACCCAAAAGCCATTCCTGACCCTAAGCCTAACCCTAAACCTCGATTCTACCAACACAAACCCTAACCCTAATCCCCACCCTACTCCTATCCCTACCTCTATATGCACTCTAACCCTAACCCTGACCCAACCCCTAACACTAAAAATGCGCTTGATTCTATCTATAACCCTAACCCCAACCCTAATCCTAACCCTCAATTTTAAGACACCTAATCCTAAACCTAACTCTAACCCTAACACTATCCTTAAATGCTCTTGATTCTAATCCTGACCCTAATAACCCTAACCCTAACCCTAAGCTTAAATATAGTGGATTCTAACCATAACTCGAACCCTAATGTGCTCGATTCTAAGTCTAACACTAAATCGTCAATCTCAACACTAACCCTAACTCTAAATGCACTCAGTTGTAACCCAAAAGGCATCCTCACCCTACGCCTAACCCTAAACTTCGATTCTACCAACACAAACCATAACGTTAATCCTAACCCTACCCCTACCCCTACCCCTAAATGCACTCTAACCCTACCCCGACCCCTTACACTAACCATAACCCTAACGAATTCTAACCAAAACTCTAACCCTCTATGTGCTCGATTCGAACCCAAACACTAAATCGTCAATTTCAACACTATCCCTAACCCTAAATGCACTCGACTCTAACCCAAAAGCCATTCCTGACCCGAAGCCTAACCCTAAACCTCGATTCTACGAACACAAACCTTAACCCTAATCCTAACCCTATCGCTTCCACTAGCCGTAAAAGCACTTTAACCCTAATCCTCACCATAACGCTAACACCAAAACTGTGCTTGATTCTAACCCTAACCCTCACCCTAAGCCTAACCCTAAGCCTAACTCTCGATTCTACGAAAGCTAACCCTAACCCTAACGCTAACCCTAACCCTAAATGCACTGAATTCTAATCATAACTCTATCCCTAAATGTGCCTGATTCTAACGCTATAACTAAATCATGAATTTCAACACTAACCGTAAGTCCAAATGCTCTGAATTATGACCCAAAATGCTCTCCTTACCCTAAGCCTACCCCAAAACCTCGATTCTACCAACACAAACCCTAACCCGAATCCTAATCCAACTCCTCCCCTACCCCTAAATGCACTAAAACCCTGACCCTAACACCAACCCTAACGCTAAAAATGCTCCTGAGCCTAAACTTAATCCTAACTCTAACCCTCACCCTAACAATGACCCTCGATTCTACGAAAGCTATCCCTAAACCTAATTCTAACCCTAGCACTACCCTTAATGCTCTCGATTCTAACCCTGACCCTAAACCTAACACTAACCCTAACCCTAAATGCACTGAATTCTAATCATAACTCTATCCCTAAATGTGCCTGATTCGAACGCTATAACTAAATCATCAATTTCAACACTAACCCTAAGCCCAAATGCTCTGAATTATGACCCAAAATGCTCTCCTGACCCTAAGCCTAACCCAAAACCTCGATTCTGCCAACACAAACCCTACCCTAATCCTAACCCAAATCCTCCCCTCCCTCTAAATGCACTCAAACCCTGACCCTAACCCCAACCCTAACGCTAAAAATGCTCTTGAGTCTAACCTTAATCCTAACCCTAACCCTCACCCTAAACATAAACCTAACCCTATCCTTAATCCTAACCCTAAATGCACTGGATTCTAACCATCACTCTAACCCTAATGTGCTCGATTCTAAGTCTAACACTAAATCGTCAATCTCAACACTAAGCCTAACCCTAAATGCACTCGACTCTAACCCAAAAGGCATTCCTGACCCTAAGCCTAACCCAAAACCTCGATTCTACCAACACAAACTCTAAGCCTAATCCTAACCAAACCCCTCCCCTACCCCTAAATGCACTCAAACCCTAGCCCTAACCCCAACCCTAACGCTAAAAATGCTCCTGAGCCTAACCTTACTCCTAACCCTAACCCTCACCCTAAAACTGACCCTCGATTCTACGAAAGCTGACCCTATACCTAACTCTAACCCTAACACTATCCTTAAATGCACTCGATTCTAACCCTCACCCTAAACATAAACCTAACCCTATCCCTAATGCTAACCTTAAATGCACTAAATTCTAACCATAACTCTAACCCTAATGTGCACGATTATAACCCTAACACTAAATCGTCAATCTCAACACTAAGCCTAACCCTAAATGCACTCGACTCTAACCCTAAAGGCAATCCTGACCCTAAGCCTAACCCTAACCCTCGATTCTACCAACACAAACCCTAACCCTAATCCCAACCCTACTCCTATCCCTACCGCTATATGCACTCTAACCCTTACCCTGACCCAACCCCTAACACTAAAAATGCGCTTGATTCTATCCCTAACCCTAAATCTAACCCTAACCCTAACCCTAACCTTAAATGCACTGAATTCTAATCATAACTCTATCCCTAAATGTGCCTGATTCGAACGCTATAACTAAATCATCAATTTCAACACTAACTCTAAGCCCAAATGCTCTGAATTATGACCCAAAATGCTCTCCTGACCCTAAGCCTAACCCTAACCCTCGATTCTACCAACACAAACCCTAACCCTAATCCCAACCCTACTCCTATCCCTACCGCTATATGCACTCTAACCCTTACCCTGACCCAACCCCTAACACTAAAAATGCGCTTGATTCTATCCCTAACCCTAATCCTAACCCTAACCCTAACCCTCAATTCTACGAAACCTAACCCTAAACCTAACTCTAACCCTAACACTATCCTTAAATGCTCTCGATTCTAATCCTGACCCTAATAAAACTAAACCCTAACCATAAGCTTAAATTTAGTGGATTCTAACCATAACTCTAACCCTAATGTGCTCGATTCTAAGTCTAACACTAAATCGTCAATCTCAACACTAACCCTAACTCTAAATGGACTCAGTTGTAACCCAAAAGGCATCCTCACCCTACGCTTAACCCTAAACTTCGATTCTACCAACACAAACCATAACGTTAATCCTAACCCTACCCCTACCGCTACCCCTAAATGCACTCTAACCCTACCCCGAGCCCTTACACTAACCATAACCCTAACGAATTCTAACCAAAACTATAACCCTCAACGTGCTCGATTCGAACCCAAACACTAAATCGTCAATTTCAACACTATCCCTAACCCTGAATGCACTCGACTCTAACCCAAAAGCCATTCCTGACCCGAAGCCTAACCCTAAATCTCGATTCTACCAACACAAACCTTAACCCTAATCCTAACCCTATCCCTTCCACTAGCCCTAAAAGCACT
Source organism: Notamacropus eugenii (assembly GCF_028372415.1). Lineage (NCBI taxonomy): Eukaryota > Metazoa > Chordata > Mammalia > Diprotodontia > Macropodidae > Notamacropus > Notamacropus eugenii. The sequence continues at coordinate 28,324 of NW_027325300.1, read as the reverse complement.
TTAACCCTAATCCTCACCCTAACGCTAACACTAAAACTGTGCTTGTTTCTAACCCTAACCCTCACCCTAAGCCTAACCCTAAGCCTAACCCTCGATTCTACGAAAGCTAACCCTAAACCTAACTCTAACCCTAGCACTACCCTTAATGCTCTCGATTCTAACCCTGACCCTAAACCTAACCCTAACCCTAACCCTAACCCTAAATGCACTGAATTCTAATCATAACCCTATCCCTAAATGTGCCTGATTCTAACGCTATAACTAAATCATCAATTTCAACACTAACCCTAAGCCCAAATGCTCTGAATTATGACCCAAAATGCTCTCCTGACCCTAAGCCTAACCCAAAACCTCGATTCTACCAACACAAACCCTAACCCTAATCCTAACCCAACTCCTCCCCTACCCCTAAATGCACTCAAACCCTGACCCTAACACAAACCCTAACGCTAAAAATGCTCCTGATTCTAACCCTAATCCTAACCCTAACCCTCACCTTACCACTGACCCTCGATTCTACGAAAGCTAACCCTGTACCTAACTTTAACCCTAACACTATCCTTAAATGCACTCGACTCTAATCCTCACCCTAAACATAAACCTAACCCTATCCCTAATCCTAACCGTAAATGCACTGGATTCTAACCGTAACTCTAACCCTAATGTGCTCGATTATAACCCTAACACTAAATCGTCAATCTCAACACTAAGCCTAACCCTAAATGCACTCGACTCTAACCCAAAAGCCATTCCTGGCCCTAAGCCTAACCCTAAACCTCGATTCTACCAACACAAACCTTAACCCTAATACTAACCCTACTCCTACGCCTACCCCTAAATGCACTCTAAGCTATACCCTGATGAAAAGCAGACCACTAAAAATGTGCCTGATTCTAACCCAACCCTAACCCTAAGCCTAACCTTAAGCCTAACCCTCGATTCTACGAAAGCGAACGCTAAACCTAACTCTAACCCTAGCACTATCCTTAAATGCTCTCCATTTTAACCCTGACCCTCAACCTAACGCCAACCCTAACGTTAACCCTAAATGCACTGAATTCTAAGCATAACTCTAGCCCTAAATGTGATCGATTCAAACACTAACACTAAATCGTCAATTTGAACACTAACGCAAAGCCTAAATACACTCGATTCTGATCCAAAATGCAATCCTGAACCTAAGCCTAAACCTAAACCTCGATTCTACCAACACAAACCTTAACACCTATTCTAACCCTATCCCATCCACTAGCCCTAAAAGCACTTTAACCCTAACCCTCACCCTAACGCTAACACTAAAACGGTGCTTGATTCTAACCCTAAACCTCACCCTAAGCTTAACCCCAACCCTAACCCTCGATTCTACGAAAGCTAATCCCAAACCTAACTCTAACCCTAGCACTATCCTTAAATGCTCTCGATTCTAACCCTGACCCTAAACCTAACCCTAACCCTAACCCTAACCCTAAATGCACTGAATTCTAATCATAACTCTATCCCTAAATGTGCCTGATTCTAACGCTATAACTAAATCATCAATTTCAACACTAACCCTAAGCCCAAATGCTCTGAATTATGACCCAAAATGCTCTCCTGACCCTAAGCCTAACCGAAAACCTAGATTCTACCAACACAAACCCTAACTCTAATCCTAACCCAAATCCTCCCCTCCCTCTCAATGCACTCAAACGCTGACCCTAACCCCAAACCTAACGCTAAAAATGCTCCTGAGTCTAACCTTAATCCTAACCCTAACCCTCACCCTAACACTGACCCTCGATTCTACGAAAGCTAACCCTTTACCTAACTCTAACCCTAACACTATCATTAAATGCACTCGATTCTAACCCTCACCCTAAACATAAACCTAACCCTATCCCTAATCCTAACCCTAAATGCACTGGATTCTAACCATAACTCTAACCCTAATGTGCTCGATTATAACCCTAACACTAAATCGTCAATCTGAACACTAAGCCTAACCTTAAAAGCAGTCGACTCTAACCCTAAAGGCAATCCTGACCCTAAGCCTAACCCAAAACCGCGATTCTACCAACACAAACCCTAAGCCTAATCCCAACCCCAACCCTACTCCTATCCCTACCTCTATATGCACTCTAACCCTAACCCTGACCCAACCCCTAACACTAAAAATGCGCTTGATTCTATCCCTAACCCTAACCCTAACCCTAACCCTCAATTCTACGAAACCTAACCCTAAACCTAACTCTAACCCTAACACTATCCTTAAATGCTCTCGATTCTAATCCTGACCCTAATAACCCTAACCCTAACCCTCAGCTTAAATATAGTGGATTATAACCATAACTCTAACCCTAATGTGCTCGATTCTAAGTCTAACACTAAATCGTCAATCTCAACACTAACCCTAACTCTAAATGCACTCAGTTGTAACCCCAAAAGGCATCCTCACCCTACGCCTAACCCTAAACTTCGATTCTACCGAACACAAACCATAACGTTAATCCTAACCCTACCCCTACCCCTACCCCCTAAATGCACTCTAACCCTACCCCGACCCCCTTACACTAACCATAACCCTAACGAATTCTAACCAAAACTCTAACCCTCTATGTGCTCGATTCGAACCCAAACACTAAATCGTCAATTTCAACACTATCCCTAACCCTAAATGCACTCGACTCTAACCCAAAAGCCATTCCTGACCCGAAGCCTAACCCTAAACCTCGATTCTACGAACACCAAACCTTAACCCTAATCCTAACCCTATCGCTTCCACTAGCCGTAAAAGCACTTTAACCCTAATCCTCACCATAACGCTAACACCAAAACTGTGCTTGATTCTAACCCTAACCCTCACCCTAAGCCTAACCCTAAGCCTAACTCTCGATTCTACGAAAGCTAACCCTAACCCTAACGCTAACCCTAACCCTAAATGCACTGAATTCTAATCATAACTCTATCCCTAAATGTGCCTGATTCTAACGCTATAACTAAATCATGAATTTCAACACTAACCGTAAGTCCAAATGCTCTGAATTATGACCCAAAATGCTCTCCTTACCCTAAGCCTACCCCAAAACCTCGATTCTACCAACACAAACCCTAACCCGAATCCTAATCCAACTCCTCCCCTACCCCTAAATGCACTAAAACCCTGACCCTAACACCAACCCTAACGCTAAAAATGCTCCTGAGCCTAAACTTAATCCTAACTCTAACCCTCACCCTAACAATGACCCTCGATTCTACGAAAGCTATCCCTAAACCTAATTCTAACCCTAGCACTACCCTTAATGCTCTCGATTCTAACCCTGACCCTAAACCTAACACTAACCCTAACCCTAAATGCACTGAATTCTAATCATAACTCTATCCCTACAATGTGCCTGATTCGAACGCTATAACTAAATCATCAATTTCAACACTAACCCTAAGCCCAAATGCTCTGAATTATGACCCAAAATGCTCTCCTGACCCTAAGCCTAACCCAAAACCTCGATTCTGCCAACACAAACCCTACCCTAATCCTAACCCAAATCCTCCCCTCCCCTCTAAATGCACTCAAACCCTGACCCTAACCCCAACCCTAACGCTAAAAATGCTCTTGAGTCTAACCTTAATCCTAACCCTAACCCTCACCCTAAACATAAACCTAACCCTATCCTTAATCCTAACCCTAAATGCACTGGATTCTAACCATCACTCTAACCCTAATGTGCTCGATTCTAAGTCTAACACTAAATCGTCAATCTCAACACTAAGCCTAACCCTAAATGCACTCGACTCTAACCCAAAAGGCATTCCTGACCCTAAGCCTAACCCAAAACCTCGATTCTACCAACACAAACTCTAAGCCTAATCCTAACCAAACCCCTCCCCTACCCCTAAATGCACTCAAACCCTAGCCCTAACCCCAACCCTAACGCTAAAAATGCTCCTGAGCCTAACCTTACTCCTAACCCTAACCCTCACCCTAAAACTGACCCTCGATTCTACGAAAGCTAACCCTATACCTAACTCTAACCCTAACACTATCCTTAAATGCACTCGATTCTAACCCTCACCCTAAACATAAACCTAACCCTATCCCTAATGCTAACCTTAAATGCACTAAATTCTAACCATAACTCTAACCCTAATGTGCACGATTATAACCCCTAACACTAAATCGTCAATCTCAACACTAAGCCTAACCCTAAATGCACTCGACTCTAACCCTAAAGGCAATCCTGACCCTAAGCCTAACCCTAACCCTCGATTCTACCAACACAAACCCTAACCCTAATCCCAACCCTACTCCTATCACTGCCGCTATATGCACTCTAACCCTTACCCTGACCCAACCCCTAACACTAAAAATGCGCTTGATTCTATCCCTAACCCTAAATCTAACCCTAACCCTAACCCTAACCTTAAATGCACTGAATTCTAATCATAACTCTATCCCTAAATGTGCCTGATTCGAACGCTATAAACTAAATCATCAATTTCAACACTAACCTTAAGCCCAAATGCTCTGAATTATGACCCAAAATGCTCTCCTGACCCTAAGCCTAACCCTAACCCTCGATTCTACCAACACAAACCCTAACCCTAATCCCAACCCTACTCCTATCCCTACCGCTATATGCACTCTAACCCTTACCCTGACCCAACCCCTAACACTAAAAATGCGCTTGATTCTATCGCTAACCCTAATCCTAACCCTAACCCTAACCCTCAATTCTACGAAACCTAACCCTAAACCTAACTCTAACCCTAACACTATCCTTAAATGCTCTCGATACTAATCCTGACCCTAATAAAACTAAACCCTAACCATAAGCTTAAATTTAGTGGATTCTAACCATAACTCTAACCCTAATGTGCTCGATTCTAAGTCTAACACTAAATCGTCAATCTCAACACTAACCCTAACTCTAAATGGACTCAGTTGTAACCCAAAAGGCATCCTCACCCTACGCTTAACCCTAAACTTCGATTCTACCAACACAAACCATAACGTTAATCCTAACCCTACCCCTACCGCTACCCCTAAATGCACTCTAACCCTACCCCGACCCCTTACACTAACCATAACCCTAACGAATTCTAACCAAAACTATAACCCTCAACGTGCTCGATTCGAACCCAAACACTAAATCGTCAATTTCAACACTATCCCTAACCCTAAATGCACTCGACTCTAACCCAAAAGCCATTCCTGACCCGAAGCCTAACCCTAAATCTCGATTCTACCAACACAAACCTTAACCCTAATCCTAACCCTATCCCTTCCACTAGCCCTAAAAGCACTTTAACCCTAATCCTCACCCTAACGCTAACACTAAAACTGTGCTTGTTTCTAACCCTAACCCTCACCCTAAGCCTAACCCTAAGCCTAACCCTCGATTCTACGAAAGCTAACCCTAAACCTAACTCTAACCCTAGCACTACCCTTAATGCTCTCGATTCTAACCCTGACCCTAAACCTAACCCTAACCCTAACCCTAACCCTAAATGCACTGAATTCTAATCATAACCCTATCCCTAAATGTGCCTGATTCTAACGCTATAACTAAATCATCAATTTCAACACTAACCCTAAGCCCAAATGCTCTGAATTATGACCCAAAATGCTCTCCTGACCCTAAGCCTAACCCAAAACCTCGATTCTACCAACACAAACCCTAACCCTAATCCTAACCCAACTCCTCCCCTACCCCTAAATGCACTCAAACCCTGACCCTAACACAAACCCTAACGCTAAAAATGCTCCTGATTCTAACCCTAATCCAAACCCTAACCCTCACCTTACCACTGACCCTCGATTCTACGAAAGCTAACCCTGTACCTAACTTTAACCCTAACACTATCCTTAAATGCATTCGACTCTAATCCTCACCCCTAAACATAAACCTAACCCTATCCCTAATCCTAACCGTAAATGCACTGGATTCTAACCGTAACTCTAACCCTAATGTGCTCGATTATAACCCTAACACTAAATCGTCAATCTCAACACTAAGCCTAACCCTAAATGCACTCGACTCTAACCCAAAAGGCATTCCTGACCCTAAGCCTAATCCTAAACCTCGATTCTACCAACACAAACCCTAACCCTAATCCCAACCCTACTCCTATCCCTACCTCTATATGCACTCTAACCCTAACCCTGACCCAACCCCTAACACTAAAAATGCGCTTGATTCTATCCCTAACCCTAACCCTAACCCTACCCTCAATTCTACGAAACCTAACCCTAAACCTGACTGTAACCCTAACACTATCCTTAAATGCTCTCGATTCTAATCCTGACCCTAATAACCCTAACCCTAAACCTAAGCTTAAATATAGTGGATTCTAACCATAACTCTAACCCTAATGTGCTCAATTCTAAGTCTAACACTAAATCGTCAATCTCAACACTAAGCCTAACCCTAAGTGCACTCGACTCTAACCCAAAAGGCATTCCTGACCCTAAGCCTAACCCAAAACCTCGATTCTACCAACACAAACTCTAAGCCTAATCCTAACCCAACTCCTCCCCCCACCCCTAAATGCACTCAAACCCTGACCCTAACCCAAACCCTAACGCTAAAAATGCTCCTGAGTCTAACCTTACTCCTAACTCTAACCCTCACCCTAACACTCACCCTCGATTCTACGAAAGCTAACCCTATACCTAACTCTAACCCTAACACTATCCTTAAATGCACTCGATTCTAACTCTCACCCTAAACATAAACCTAACCCTATCCCTAATCCTAACCCTAAATGCCCTGGATTCTAACCATAACTCTAACCCTAATGTGCTCGATTATAACCCTAACACTAAATCGTCAATCTCACCACTAAGGTTAACTCTAAATGCACTCGACTCTAACGCTAAAGGCAATCCTGACCCTAATCCTAACCCTAAACCTCGATTCTTCCAACACAAACACTAACCCTAATCCCAAACCTACTCCTATCCCTACCTCTTTATGCACTCTAACCCTAACCCTGACCCAAGCACTAACACTAAAATTGCGCTTGATTCTATCCCTAATCCTAACCCTAACCCTAACCCTAACCCTCAATTCTACGAAACCTAACCCTAAACCTAACTCTAACCCTAAAACTATCCTTAAATGCTCTCTATTCTAAACCTGACCCTAATAACCCTAACACTAACCCTAAGCTTAAATATAGTGGATTCTAACCATAACTCTAACGCTAATGTGCTCGATTATAACCCTAACACTAAATCGTCAATCTCAACACTAAGCCTAACCCTAAATGCACTCGACTCTAACCCAAAAGGCAAACCTGACCCTAAGGCTAACCCTAAACCCCGATTCTACCAACACAAACCCTAACCCTAATCCCAACCCTGCTCCTATCCCTACCTCTATATGCACCCTAACCCCTAACCCTGACCCAACCCCTAACACTAAAAATGCGCTTGATTCTATCTATAACCCTAACCCTAACCCTATTCCTAACCCTCAATTTTATGACACCTAACCCTAAACCTAACTCTAACCCTAACACTATCCTTAAATGCTCTCGATTCTAATCCTGACCCTAATAACCCTAACCCTAACCCTAAGCTTAAATATAGTGGATTCTAACCATAACTCTAACCCTAATGTGCTCGATTCTAAGTCTAACACTAAATCGTCAATCTCAACACTAACCCTAACTCTAAATGCACTCAGTTGTAACCCAAGAGGCATCCTCACCCTACGCCTATCCCCTAAACTTCGATTCTACCAACACAAACCATAACGTTAATCCTAACCCTACCCCTAGCCCTAACCCTAAATGCACTATAACCCTACCCCGACCCCTTACACTAACCATAACCCTACCGAATTCTAACCAAAACTCCTAACCCTAAATGTGCTCGATTCTAACCCAAACACTAAATCGTCAATTTCAAAACTATCGCTAACCCTAAATACACTCGACTCTAACCCAAAAGCCATTCCTGACCCTAAGCCTAACCGTAAACCTCGATTCTACCAACACAAACCTTAACCCTAATCCAAACCCTATCCCTTCCACAAGCCCTAAAAGCACTTTAACCCTAATCCTCACCCTAACGCTAACACTAAAACTGTGCTTGATTCTAACCCTAACACTCACCCTAAGCCTAACGCTAAGCCTAACCCTCGATTCTACGAAAGCTAACCCTAAACCTAACTCTAACCCTAGCACTACCCCTTAATGCTCTCGATTCTAACCCTGACCCTAAACCTAACTCTAACCCTAACCCTAACCCAAAATGCACTGAATTCTAATCATAACTCTATCCCTAAATGTGCCTGATTCGAACGCTATAACTAAATCATCAATTTCAACACTAACCCTAAGCCCAAATGCTCTGAATTATGACCCAAAATGCTCTCCTGACCCTAAGCCTAAGCCAAAACCTCGATTCTACCAACGCAAACCCTAACCCTAATCCTAACCCAACTCCTCCCCTACCCATAACTGCACTCCAACCCTAACTCTAACCCCAATCCTAAGACTAAAAATGCGCTTGATTCTAACCCTAATCCTACCCCTAACCCTAACCCTAACACTAACCATCCATTCTACGAAATCTAACCCAGTACCTAACTTTAACCCTAACACTATCCTTAAATGCACTCGATTCTAACCCTCACCCTAAACATAAACCTAACCATATCCCTAATGCTAACCCTAAATGCACTGGATTCTAACCATAACTCTAACCCTAATGTGCTCGATTATAACCCTAACACTAAATCGTCAATCTCAACACCAAGACTAACCCTAAATGCACTCGACTCTAACCCAAAAGGCATTCCTGACCCTAAGCCTTAACCCTAAACCTCGACTCTACCAACACAAACCCTAAGCCTAATCCCAACCCTACTCCTATCACTACCTCTATATGCACTCTAACCCTAACCCTGACCCAACCCCTAACATTAAAAATGCGCTTGATTCTATCCCTAACCCTAATCCTAACCCTAGCCCTAACCCTCAATTCTACGAAACCTAACCCTAAACCTAACTCTAACCCTAACACTATCCTGAAATGCTCTCGATTCTAATCCTGACCCTAATAACCCTAACCCTAACCCTTAACTTAAATATAGTGGATTCTAACCATAACTCTAACCCCTAATGTGCTCGATTCTAAGTCTAACACTAAATCGTCAATCTCAACACTAACCCTAACTCTAAATGCACTCTGTTGTAACCCAAAAGGCAATCCTCACCCAACGCCTAACCCTAAACTTCGATTCTACCAACACAAACCCTAACCCTAATCCTAACCCTGCCCTTACCCCTACCCCTAAATGCACTCTATCCCTACCCCTACCCCTTACACTAACCCTACCCCTAACGAATTCTAACCAAAACTCTAACCTTAAATGTGCTCGATTCTAACCCAAACACTAAATCGTCAATTTCAACACTATCCCTAAGCCTAAATGCACTCGACTCTAACCCAAAAGCCATTCCTCACCCTAAGCCTAACCTAAACCTCGATTCTACCAACACAAACCTTAACCCTAATCCTCACCCTACTCCTACCCCTACCCCTAAATGCACTCTAAGCCGTACCCTAACGAAGACCAGAACACTAAAAATGCGCCTGATTCTAACCCGAACACTAAGCCTAAGCCTAACCTTAAGCCTAACCCTCGATGCTACGAAAGCGAACGCTAAACCTAAGTCTAACCCTAGCACTATCCTTAAATGCTCTCGATTTTAACCCTGACCCTAAACCTAACCCTAACACTAACCTTAACCCTAACCCTAAATGCACTGAATTCTAACCATAACTCTAACCCTAAATGTGCTCGATTCAAACCCTAACACTAAATCGTCAATTTGAACACTAACGCAAAGCCTAACTACACTCGATTCTGATCCAAAATGCAATCCTGACCCTAAGCCTAAACCTAAACCTCGACTTTACCAACACAAAACTTAACCCTAATCTTAACCCGACCCCTTCCACTAGCCCTAAAAGCACTTTAACCCTAACCCTCACCCTAACGCTAACACTAAAACTGTGCTTGATTCTAACACTAACACTCACCCTAAGCCTAATTCTAAGTCTAACCCTCGATTCTACGAAAGCTAACCCTAAACCTAACTCTAACCCTAGCACTACCCTTAATGCTCTCGATTCTAACCCTGACCCTAAACCTAACAATAACCCTAACCCTAACCCTAACCCTAAATGCACTGAATTCTAATCATAACTCTATCCCTAAATGTGCCTGATTCGAACGCTATAACGAAATCATCAATTTCAACACTAACCCTAAGCCCAAATGCTCTGAATTATGACCCAAAATGCTCTCCTGACCCTAAGCCTAACCCAAAACCTCGATTCTACCAACACAAACCCTAACCCTAATCCTAACCCAACTCCTCCCCTACCCCTAAATGCACTCCAACCCTAACTCTAACCCCAATCCCAACACTAAAAATGCGCTAGATTCTAACCCTAATCCTACCCCTAACCCTAACCCTTACACTAACCATCGATTCTGTGAAAGCTAACCCTATACCTAACTTTAACACTAACACTATCCTTAAATGCACTGGATTCTAACCCTCACCCTAAACATAAACCTAACCCTATCCCTAATCCTAACCCTAAATGCACTGGAATCAAACCATAACTCTAACCCTAATGTGCTCGATTATAACCCTAACACTAAATCGTCAATCTCAACACTAAGCCTCACCCTAAATGCACTCGACTCTAACCCAAAAGGCAATCCTGACCCTAAGGCTAACCCTAAACCTCGATTCTACCAACAAAAACCCTAACCCTAATCCCAACCCTACTCCTATCACTACCTCTGTATGCACTCTAACCCTAACCCTGACCCAACCCGTAACACTGAAAATGCGCTTGATTCTTTCCCTAACCCTAACCTTAACCCTAACCCTCAATTCTACGAAACCTAACCCTAAACCTAACTCTAACCCTAACACTATCCTTAAATGCTCTCGATTCTAATCCTGACCCTAATAACCCTAACCCTAACCCTAAGCTTAAATACAGTGGATTCTAACCATAACTCTAACCCTAATGTGCTCGATTCTAAGTTTAACACTAATCGTCAATCTCAACACTAACCCTAACTCTAAATGCACTCGATTCTTACCCAAAAGGCAATCCTCCCCCAACGCTTAACCCTAAACTTCGATTCTACCAACACAAACCCTAACCCTAATCCTAACCCTACCCCTACCCCTACCCCTAAATGCACTCTAACCCTACCCCTACCCCTTACACTAACCCTAACCTTAACGAATTCTAACCAAAACTCTAACCCTAAATGTGCTCGATTCTAACCCAAACACTAAATCGTCAATTTCAACACTATCCCTAACCCTAAATGCACTCGACTCTAACCCAAAAGCCATTCCTCACCCTAAGCCTAACCCTAAACCTCGATACTACCAACACAAAACTTAATCCTAATCCTCACCCTACTCCTACCCCTACCCCTAAATGCACTCTAAGCCGTACCCTAACGAAAACCAGAACACTAAAAATGCGCCTGATTCTAACCCTAACACTAAGCCTAAGCCTAACCGTAAGCCTAAACCTCGATGCTACGAAAGCGAACGCTAAACCTAAGTCTAACCCTAGCTCTATCCTTAAATGCTCTCGATTTTAACCCTGACCCTAAACCTAACCCTAACACTAACCTTAACCCTAACCCTAAATGCACTGAATTGTAATCATAACTCTAACCCTAAATGTGCTCGATTCAAACCCTAACACTAAATCGTCAATTTGAACACTAACGCAAAGCCTAACTACACTACATTCTGATCCAAAATGCAATCCTGACCCTAAGCCTAAACTTAAACCTCGATTCTACCAACACAAACCTTAACCCTAATCCTAAACCTACCCCTTCCACTAGCCCTAAAAGCACTTTAACCCTAACCCTCACCCTAACGCTAACACTAAAACTGTGCTTGATTCTAACCCTAATCCTACCCCTAGCCCTAACCCTAACACTAACCATCGATTCTACGAAAGTTCACCCCTATACCTAACTTTAACCCTAACACTATCCTTAAATGCACTCCATTCTAACCCTCACCCTAAACATAAAGCTAACCCTATCCCTAATCCTAAACCTAAATGCAGTGGATTCTAACCATAACTCTAACCCTAATGTGCTCGATTATAACCCTAACACTAAATCGTCAATCTCAACACTAAGCCTAACCCTAAATGCACTCGACTCTAACCCAAAAAGCAATCCTGACCCTAAGCCTAACCCTAAACCTCGATTCTACCAACACAAACCCTAACCCTAATCCCAACCCTACTCCTATCCCTACCTCTATATGCACTCTAACCCTAACCCTGACCCAACCCCTTCCACTAAAAATGCGCTTGATTCTATACCTAACCCTAACCCTAACCCTAACCCTCAATTCTACGAAACCTAACCCTAAACCTAAGTCTAACCCTAGCACTGTCCTTAATGTTCTCGATTCTAACCCTGACACTAAACCTAACCCTAACCCTAACCCTAACCCTAAATGCACTGAATTCTAATCATAACTCTATCCCTAAATGTGCCTGATTCGAACCCTATAACGAAATCATCAATTTCAACACTAACCCTAAGCCCAAATGCTCTGAATTATGACCCAAAATGCTCTCCTGACCCTAAGCCTAACCCAAAACCTCGATTCTACCAACACAAACCCTAACCCTAATCCTAACCCAACTCCTCCCCTACCCCTAAATGCACTCCAACCCTAACTCTAACCCCAATCCTAACACTAAAAATGCGCTTGATTCTAACCCTAATCCTACCCCTAACCCTAACCCTAACACTAACCATCGATTCTACGAAAGCTAACCCTATACCTAACTTTAACCCTAACACTATCCTTAAATGCACTCGATTCTAACCCTCACCCTAAACATAAAGCTAACCCTATCCCTAATCCTAAACCTAAATGCAGTGGATTCTAACCATAACTCTAACCCTAATGTGCTCGATTATAAACCTCACACTAAATCGTCAATCTCAACACTAAGCCTAACCCTAAATGCACTCGACTCTAACCCAAAAAGCAATCCTGACCGTAAGCCTAACCCTAAACCTCGATTCTACCAACACAAACCCTAACCCTAATCCCAACCCTACTCCTATCCCTACCTCTATATGCACTCTAACCCTAACCCTGACCCAACCCCTAACACTAAAAATGCGCTTGATTCTATACCTAGCCCAAACCCTAATCCTAACCCTGACCCTCAATTGTACGAAACCTAACCCTAAACCTAAGTCTAACCCTAGCACTATCCTTAATGCTCTCGATTCTAACCCTGACCCTAAACCTAACCCTAACACTAACCCTAACCCTAAATGCACTGAATTCTAATCATAACTCTATCCCTAAATGTGCCTGATTCGAACGCTATAACGAAATCATCAATTTCAACACTAACCCTAAGCCCAAATGCTCTGAATTATGACCCAAAATGCTCTCCTGACCCTAAGCCTAACCCAAAACCTCGATTCTACCAACACAAACCCTAACCCTAATCCTAACCCAACTCCTCCCCTACCCCTAAATGCACTCCAACCCTAACTCTAACCCCAATCCTAACACTAAAAATGCGCTTGATTCTAACCCTAATCCTACCCCTAACCCTAACCCTAACACTAACCATCGATTCTACGAAAGCTAACCCTATACCTAACTTTAACCCTAACACTATCCTTAAATGCACTCGATTCTTACCCTCACCCTAAACATATAGCTAACCCTATCCCTAATCCTAAACCTAAATGCAGTGGATTCTAACCATAACTCTAACCCTAATGTGCTCGATTATAACCCTAACACTAAATCGTCAATCTCAACACTAAGCCTAACCCTAAATGCACTCGACTCTAACCCAAAAAGCAATCCTGACCCTAAGCCTAACCCTAAACCTCGATTCTACCAACACAAACCCTAACCCTAATCCCAACCCTACTCCTATCCCTACCTCTATATGCACTCTAACCCTAACCCTGACACAACCCCTAACACTAAAAATGCGCTTGATTCTATACCTAACCCAAACCCTAACTCTAACCCACAATTGTACGAAACCTAACCCTAAACCTAAGTCTAACCCTAGCACTATCCTTAATGCTCTCCATTCTAACCCTGACCCTGAACCTAACACTAACGCTAATCCTAACCCTAAATGCACTGAATTCTAATCATAACTCTATCCCTAAATGTGCCTGATTCGAACGCTATAACGAAATCATCAATTTCAACACTAACCCTAAGCCCAAATGCTCTGAATTATGACCCAAAATGCTCTCCTGACCCTAAGCCTAACCCAAAACCTCGATTCTACCAACACAAACCCTAACCCAACTCCTCCACTACCCCTAAATGCACTCAAACCCTAACTCTAACCCCAATCTTAACACTAAAAATGCGCTTGATTCTAACCCTAATCCTACCCCTAAATCTAACCCTAACACTAACCATCGATTCTACGAAAGCTAACCCTATACCTAACTCTAACCCTAACACTATCCTTAAATGCACTCGATTCTAACCCTCACCCTAAACATAAACCTAACCCTATCCCTAATGCTAACCCTAAATGCACTGGATTCTAACCATAACTCTAACCCTAATGTGCTCCATTATAACCCTAACACTAAATAGTCAATCTCAACAATAAGCCTCACCCTAAATGCACTCGAGTCTAACCCAAAAGGCAATCCTGACCCTAAGGCTAACCCTAAACCTCTATTCTACCAACACAAACCCTAACCCTAATCCCAAAACTACTCCTATCCCTACCTTTATAGGCAGTCTAACCCTAACCCTCACCCAACCCGTAACACTAAAAATGGCCTTAATTCTATCCCTAACCCTAACCCTAACCCTAACCCTCAATTCTACGAAACCTAACACTAAACCTAACTCTAACCCTAACAGTATCCTTAAATGATCTCGATTCTAATCCTGACCCTAATAACCCTAACCCTAACCCTAAGCTTAAATATAGTGGATTCTAACCATAACTCTAACCCTAATGTGCTCGATTCTAAGTCTAACACTAAATCGTCAATCTCAACACTAACCCTAACTCTAAATGCACTCTGTTGTAACCCAAAAGGCAACCCTCACCCAACGCCTAACCCTAAACTTCGATTCTACCAACACAAACCCTAACCCTAATCCTAACCCTACCCCTACCCCTACCCCTAAATGCACTCTAACCCTACCCCTACCCCTTACACTAACCCTAACCCTAACGAATTCTAACCAAAACTCTAACCCTAAATGTGCTCGATTCTAACCCAAACACTAAATCGTCAATTTCAACACTATCCCTAACCCTAAATGCACTCGACTCTAACCCAAAAGCCATTCCTCACCCAAAGCCTAACCCTAAACCTCGATTCTACCAACACAAACCTTAACCCTAATCCTCACCCTACTCCTACCCCTACCCCTAAATTCACTCTAAGCCGTACCCTACCGAAAACCAGAACACTAAAAATGCGCCTGATTCTAACCGAACAGTAAGCCTAAGCCTAACCTTAAGCCTAACCCTCGATGCTACGAAAGCGAACGCTAAACCTATATCTAACCCTAGCACTATCCTTAAATGCTCTCGATTTTAACCCTGACCCTAAACCTAACCCTAACACTAACCTTAACCCTAACCCTAAATGCACTGAATTCTAACCATAACTCTAACCCTAAATGTGCTCGATTCAAACCACAACACTAAATCGTCAATTTGAACACTAACGCAAAGCCTAACTACACTCGATTCTGATCCAAAATGCAATCTTGACCCTAAGCCTAAATCTAAACCTCGACTCTACCAACAGAAACCTTAAACCTAATCCTAACCCTACCCCTTCCACTAGCCCTAAAAGCACTTTAACCCTAACCCTCACCCTAACGCTAACACTAAAACTGTGCTTGATTCTAACCCTAACACTCACCCTAAGCCTAACCCTAAGTCTAACTTTCGATTCTACGAAAGCTAACCCAAACCTAACTCTAACCCTAGCACTACCCTTAATGCTCTCGATTCTAACCCTGACCCTAAAGCTAACAATAACCCTAACCCTAACCCTAACCCTAAATGCACTGAATTCTAATCATAACTCTATCCCTAAATGTGCCTGATTCGAACGCTATAAAGAAATCATCAATTGCAACACTAACCCTAAGCCTAAATGCTCTGAATTATGACCCAAAATGCTCTCCTGACCCTAAGCCTAACCCAAAACCCGATTCTACCAACACAAACCCTAACCCTAATCCTAACCCAACTCCTCCCCTACCCCTAAATGCACTCCAACCCTAACTCTAACCCCAATCCTAACACTAAAAATGCGCTTGATTCTAACCCTAATCCTACCCCTAGCCCTAACCCTAACACTAACCATCGATTCTACGAAAGCTAACCCTATACCTAACTTTAACCCTAACACTATCCTTAAATGCACTCGATTCTAACCGTCACCCTAAATATAAAGCTAACCCTATCCCTAATCCTAAACCTAAATGCAGTGGATTCTAACCATAACTCTAAACCTAATGTGCTCGATTATAACCCTAACACTAAATCGTCGATCTCAACACTAAGCCTAACCCTAAATGCACTCGACTCTAACCCAAAAAGCAATCCTGACCCTAAGCTTAACCCTAAACCTCGATTCTACCAACACAAACCCTAACCCTAATCCCAACCCTACTCCTATCCCTACCTCTATATGCACTCTAACCCTAACCCTGACCCAACCCCTAACACTAAAA
Source organism: Notamacropus eugenii (assembly GCF_028372415.1). NCBI lineage: Eukaryota > Metazoa > Chordata > Mammalia > Diprotodontia > Macropodidae > Notamacropus > Notamacropus eugenii. The sequence goes on along the minus strand of NW_027325300.1, from coordinate 11,536 downwards.
ATGCGCTTGATTCTATACCTAGCCCTAACCCTAATCCTAACCCTGACACTCAATTGTACGAAACCTAACCCTAAACCTAAGTCTAACCCTAGCACTATCCTTAATGCTCTCGATTCTTACCCTGACCCTAAACCTAACCCTAACCATAACCCTAACCCTAAATGCACTGAATTCTAATCATAACTCTATCCCTAAATGTGCCTGATTCGAACGCTATAACGAAATCATCAATTTCAACACTAACCCTAAGCCCAAATGCTCTGAATTATGACCCAAAATGCTCTCCTGACCCTAAGCCTAACCCAAAACCTCGATTCTACCAACACAAACCCTAACCCTAATCCTAACCCAACTCCTCCCCTACCCCTAAATGCACTCAAACCCTGACCCTAACCCCAACCCTAACGCTAAAAATGCTCCTGACTCTAACCCTAATCCTAACCCTAATCCTCACCCTAACACTGACCCTCGATTCTACGAAAGGTAATCCTACACCTAACTCTAACCCTAACACTATCCTTAAATGCACTCGATTCTAACCCTCACCCTAAACATAAACCTAACCCTATCCCTAATGCTAACCCTAAATGCAGTGGATTCTAACCATAACTCTAACCCTAATGTGCTCGATTATAAACCTAACACTAAATCGTCAATCTCAACACTAAGCCTAACCTTAAATGCACTCGACTCTAACCCAAAAAGCAATCCTGACCCTAAGCCTAACCCTAAACCTCGATTCTACCAACACAAACCCTAACCCTAATCCCAACCCTACTCCTATCCCTACCTCTATATGCACTCTAACCCTAACCCTGACCCAACCCCTAACACTAAAAATGCGCTTGATTCTATACCTAACCCTAACCCTAACTCTAACCCTCAATTGTACGAAACCTAACCCTAAACCTAAGTCTAACCCTAGCACTATCCTTAATGCTCTCGATTCTAACCCTGACCCTAAACCTAACCCTAACCCTAACCCTAACCCAAAATGCACTGAATTCTAATCATAACTCTATCCCTAAATGTGCCTGATTCGAACGCTATAACGAAATCATCAATTTCAACACTAACCCTAAGCCCAAATGCTCTGAATTATGACCCAAAATGCTCTCCTGACCCTAAGCCTAACCCAAAACCTCGATTCTACCAACACAAACCCTAACCCTAATCCTAAACCAACTCCTCCCCTACCCCTAAATGCACTCAAACCCTGACCCTAACCCTAATCCTAACACTAAAAATGCGCTTGATTCTAACCCTAATCCTACCCCTAACCCTAACCCTAACACTAACCATCGATTCTACGAAAGCTAACCCTATACCTAACTTTAACCCTAACACTATCCTTAAATGCACTCGATTCTAACCCTCACCCTAAACATAAACCTAACCCTACCCCTAATGCTAACCCTAAATGCACTGGATTCTAACCCAAAAGGCAATCCTGACCCTAAGGCTAACCCTAAACCTCGATTCTACCAACACAAACCCTAACCCTAATCCCAAAACTACTCGTATCCCTACCTCTATATGCACTCTAACCCTAACCCTCACCCAACCCGTAACACTAAAAATGCGCTTAATTCTATCCCTAACCCTAACCCTAACCCTAACCCTCAATTCTACGAAACCTAACACTAAACCTAACTCTAACCCTAACACTATCCTTAAATGATCTCGATTCTAATCCTGACCCTAATAACCCTAACCCTAACCCTAAGCTTAAATATAGTGGATTCTAACCATAACTCTAACCCTAATGTGCTCGATTCTAAGTCTAACACTAAATCTTCAATCTCAACACTAACCCTAACTCTAAATGCACTCTGTTGTAACCCAAAAGGCAACCCTCACCCAACGCCTAACCCTAAACTTCGATTCTACCAACACAAACCCTAACCCTAATCCTAACCCTACCCCTACCCCTACCCCTAAATGCACTCTAACCCTACCCCTACCCCTTACACTAACCCTAACCCTAACGAATTCTAACCAAAACTCTAACCCTAAATGTGCTCGATTCCAACCCAAACACTAAATCGTCAATTTCAACACTATCCCTAACCCTAAATGCACTTGACTCTAACCCAAAAGCTATTCCTGACCCTAAGCCTAACCCTAAACCTCGATTCTACCAAGACAAACCTTAACCCTAATCCTCACCCTACTCCTACCCCTACCCCTAAATGCACTCTAAGCCGTAGCCTAACGAAAACCAGAACACTAAAAATGCGCCTGATTCTAACCCGAACACTAAGCCTAAGCCTAACCTTAAGCCTAACCCTCGATGCTACGAAAGCGAACGCTAAACCTAAGTCTAACCCTAGCACTATCCTTAAATGCTCTCGATTTTAACCCTGACCCTAAACCTAACCCTAACACTAACCTTAACCCTAACCCTAAATGCACTGAATTCTAACCATAACTCTAACCCTAAATGTGCTCGATTCAAACCATAACACTAAATCGTCAATTTGAACACTAACGCAAAGCCTAACTACACTCGATTCTGATTCAAAATGCAATCTTGACCCTAAGCCTAAACCTAAACCTCGACTCTACCAACACAAACCTTAACCCTAATCCTAACCCTACCCCTTCCACTAGCCCTAAAAGCACTTTAACCCTAACCCTCACCCTAACGCTAACACTAAAACTGTGCTTGATTCTAACCCTAACACTCACCCTAAGCCTAACCCTAAGTCTAACTCTCGATTCTACGAAAGCTAACCCTAAACCTAACTCTAACCCTAGCACTACCCTTAATGCTCTCGATTCTAACCCTGACCCTAAACCTAACAATAACCCTAACCCTAACCCTAACCCTAAATGCACTGAATTCTAATCATAACTCTATCCCTAAATGTGCCTGATTCGAACGCTATAACGAATTCATCAATTGCAACACTAACCACAAGCCTAAATGCTCTGAATTATGACCCAAAATGCTCTCCTGACCCTAAGCCTAACCCAAAACCTCAATTCTACCAACACAAACCCTAACCCTAATCTTAACCCAACTCCTCCCCTACCCCTAAATGCACTCAAACCCTGGCCCTAACCCCAATCCTAACGCTAAAAATGCTCCTGACTCTAACCCTAATCCTAACCCTAACCCTCACCCTAACACTGACCCTCGATTCTACGAAAGGTAATCCTACACCTAACTCTAACCCAAACACTATCCTTAAATGCACTCGGTTCTAACCCTCACCCTAAACATAAACCTAACCCTATCCCTAATGCTAACCCTAAATGCACTGGATTCTAACCATAACTCTAACCCTAATGTGCTCGATTATAACCCTAACACTAAATCGTCAATCTCAACAATAAGCCTCACCCTAAATGCACTCGACTCTAACCCAAAAGTCAGTCCTGACCCTAAGGCTAACCCTAAACCTCGATTCTACCAACACAAACCCTAACCCTAATCCCCACCCTACTCCTATCCCTACCTCTATATGCACTCTAACCCTAACCCTGACCCAACCCGTAACACTAAAAATGCGCTTAATTCTATCCCTAACCCTAACCCTAACCCTAACCCTCAATTCTACGAAACCTAACCCTAAACCTAACTCTAACCCTAACACTATCCTTAAATGCTCTCGATTCTAATCCTGACCCTAATAACCCTAACCCTAACCCTAAGTTTAAATATAGTGGATTCTAACCATAACTCTAACCCTAATGTGCTCGATTCTAAGTCTAACACTAAATCGTCAACCTCAACACTAACCCTAACTCTAAATGCACTCACTTGTAACCCAAAAGGCAATCCTCACCCAACGCCTAACCCTAAACTTCGATTCTACCAACACAAACCCTAACCCTAATCCTAACCCTACCCCTACCCCTACCCCTAAATGCACTCTAACCCTACCCCTACCCCTTACACTAACCCTAACCCTAACGAATTCTAACCAAAACTCTAACCCTAAATGTGCTCGATTCTAACCCAAACACTAAATCGTCAATTTCAACACTATCCCTAACCCTAAATGCACTCGACTCTAACCCAAAAACCATTCCTGACCCTAAGCCTAACCCTAAACCTCGATTCTACCAACACAAAACTTAACCCTAATCCTCACCCTACTCCTACCCCTACTCCTAAATGCACTCTAAGCCGTACCCTAACGAAAACCAGAACACTAAAAATGCGCCTGATTCTAACCCGAACACTAAGCCTAAGCCTAACCTTAAGCCTAACCCTCGATGCTGCGAAAGCGAACGCTAAACCTATATCTAACCCTAGCACTATCCTTAAATGCTCTCGATTTTAACCCTGACCCTAAACCTAACCCTAACACTAACCTTAACCCTAATCCTAAATGCACTGAATTCTAACCATAACTCTAACCCTAAATGTGCTCGATTCAAACCATAACACTAAATCGTCAATTTGAACACTAACGCAAAGCCTAACTACACTCGATTCTGATCCAAAATGCAATCTTGACCCTAAGCCTAAATCTAAACCTCGACTCTACCAACAGAAACCTTAAACCTAATCCTAACCCTACCCCTTCCACTAGCCCTAAAAGCACTTTAACCCTAACCCTCACCCTAACGCTAACACTAAATCTGTGCTTGATTCTAACCCTAACACTCACCCTAAGCCTAACCCTAAGTCTAACTTTCGATTCTACGAAAGCTAACCCAAACCTAACTCTAACCCTAGCACTACCCTTAATGCTCTCGATTCTAACCCTGACCCTAAAGCTAACAATAACCCTAACCCTAACCCTAACCCTAAATGCACTGAATTCTAATCATAACTCTATCCCTAAATGTGCCTGATTCGAACGCTATAAAGAAATCATCAATTGCAACACTAACCCTAAGCCTAAATGCTCTGAATTATGACCCAAAATGCTCTCCTGACCCTAAGCCTAACCCAAAACCCGATTCTACCAACACAAACCCTAACCCTAATCCTAACCCAACTCCTCCCCTACCCCTAAATGCACTCCAACCCTAACTCTAACCCCAATCCTAACACTAAAAATGCGCTTGATTCTAACCCTAATCCTACCCCTAGCCCTAACCCTAACACTAACCATCGATTCTACGAAAGCTAACCCTATACCTAACTTTAACCCTAACACTATCCTTAAATGCACTCGATTCTAACCGTCACCCTAAATATAAAGCTAACCCTATCCCTAATCCTAAACCTAAATGCAGTGGATTCTAACCATAACTCTAAACCTAATGTGCTCGATTATAACCCTAACACTAAATCGTCGATCTCAACACTAAGCCTAACCCTAAATGCACTCGACTCTAACCCAAAAAGCAATCCTGACCCTAAGCTTAACCCTAAACCTCGATTCTACCAACACAAACCCTAACCCTAATCCCAACCCTACTCCTATCCCTACCTCTATATGCACTCTAACCCTAACCCTGACCCAACCCCTAACACTAAAAATGCGCTTGATTCTATACCTAGCCCTAACCCTAATCCTAACCCTGACACTCAATTGTACGAAACCTAACCCTAAACCTAAGTCTAACCCTAGCACTATCCTTAATGCTCTCGATTCTTACCCTGACCCTAAACCTAACCCTAACCATAACCCTAACCCTAAATGCACTGAATTCTAATCATAACTCTATCCCTAAATGTGCCTGATTCGAACGCTATAACGAAATCATCAATTTCAACACTAACCCTAAGCCCAAATGCTCTGAATTATGACCCAAAATGCTCTCCTGACCCTAAGCCTAACCCAAAACCTCGATTCTACCAACACAAACCCTAACCCTAATCCTAACCCAACTCCTCCCCTACCCCTAAATGCACTCAAACCCTGACCCTAACCCCCAACCCTAACGCTAAAAATGCTCCTGACTCTAACCCTAATCCTAACCCTAATCCTCACCCTAACACTGACCCTCGATTCTACGAAAGGTAATCCTACACCTAACTCTAACCCTAACACTATCCTTAAATGCACTCGATTCTAACCCTCACCCTAAACATAAACCTAACCCTATCCCTAATGCTAACCCTAAATGCAGTGGATTCTAACCATAACTCTAACCCTAATGTGCTCGATTATAAACCTAACACTAAATCGTCAATCTCAACACTAAGCCTAACCTTAAATGCACTCGACTCTAACCCAAAAAGCAATCCTGACCCTAAGCCTAACCCTAAACCTCGATTCTACCAACACAAACCCTAACCCTAATCCCAACCCTACTCCTATCCCTACCTCTATATGCACTCTAACCCTAACCCTGACCCAACCCCTAACACTAAAAATGCGCTTGATTCTATACCTAACCCTAACCCTAACTCTAACCCTCAATTGTACGAAACCTAACCCTAAACCTAAGTCTAACCCTAGCACTATCCTTAATGCTCTCGATTCTAACCCTGACCCTAAACCTAACCCTAACCCTAACCCTAACCCAAAATGCACTGAATTCTAATCATAACTCTATCCCTAAATGTGCCTGATTCGAACGCTATAACGAAATCATCAATTTCAACACTAACCCTAAGCCCAAATGCTCTGAATTATGACCCAAAATGCTCTCCTGACCCTAAGCCTAACCCAAAACCTCGATTCTACCAACACAAACCCTAACCCTAATCCTAAACCAACTCCTCCCCTACCCCTAAATGCACTCAAACCCTGACCCTAACCCTAATCCTAACACTAAAAATGCGCTTGATTCTAACCCTAATCCTACCCCTAACCCTAACCCTAACACTAACCATCGATTCTACGAAAGCTAACCCTATACCTAACTTTAACCCTAACACTATCCTTAAATGCACTCGATTCTAACCCTCACCCTAAACATAAACCTAACCCTACCCCTAATGCTAACCCTAAATGCACTGGATTCTAACCCAAAAGGCAATCCTGACCCTAAGGCTAACCCTAAACCTCGATTCTACCAACACAAACCCTAACCCTAATCCCAAAACTACTCGTATCCCTACCTCTATATGCACTCTAACCCTAACCCTCACCCAACCCGTAACACTAAAAATGCGCTTAATTCTATCCCTAACCCTAACCCTAACCCTAACCCTCAATTCTACGAAACCTAACACTAAACCTAACTCTAACCCTAACACTATCCTTAAATGATCTCGATTCTAATCCTGACCCTAATAACCCTAACCCTAACCCTAAGCTTAAATATAGTGGATTCTAACCATAACTCTAACCCTAATGTGCTCGATTCTAAGTCTAACACTAAATCTTCAATCTCAACACTAACCCTAACTCTAAATGCACTCTGTTGTAACCCAAAAGGCAACCCTCACCCAACGCCTAACCCTAAACTTCGATTCTACCAACACAAACCCTAACCCTAATCCTAACCCTACCCCTACCCCTACCCCTAAATGCACTCTAACCCTACCCCTACCCCTTACACTAACCCTAACCCTAACGAATTCTAACCAAAACTCTAACCCTAAATGTGCTCGATTCCAACCCAAACACTAAATCGTCAATTTCAACACTATCCCTAACCCTAAATGCACTTGACTCTAACCCAAAAGCTATTCCTGACCCTAAGCCTAACCCTAAACCTCGATTCTACCAAGACAAACCTTAACCCTAATCCTCACCCTACTCCTACCCCTACCCCTAAATGCACTCTAAGCCGTAGCCTAACGAAAACCAGAACACTAAAAATGCGCCTGATTCTAACCCGAACACTAAGCCTAAGCCTAACCTTAAGCCTAACCCTCGATGCTACGAAAGCGAACGCTAAACCTAAGTCTAACCCTAGCACTATCCTTAAATGCTCTCGATTTTAACCCTGACCCTAAACCTAACCCTAACACTAACCTTAACCCTAACCCTAAATGCACTGAATTCTAACCATAACTCTAACCCTAAATGTGCTCGATTCAAACCATAACACTAAATCGTCAATTTGAACACTAACGCAAAGCCTAACTACACTCGATTCTGATTCAAAATGCAATCTTGACCCTAAGCCTAAACCTAAACCTCGACTCTACCAACACAAACCTTAACCCTAATCCTAACCCTACCCCTTCCACTAGCCCTAAAAGCACTTTAACCCTAACCCTCACCCTAACGCTAACACTAAAACTCTGCTTGATTCTAACCCTAACACTCACCCTAAGCCTAACCCTAAGTCTAACTCTCGATTCTACGAAAGCTAACCCTAAACCTAACTCTAACCCTAGCACTACCCTTAATGCTCTCGATTCTAACCCTGACCCTAAACCTAACAATAACCCTAACCCTAACCCTAACCCTAAATGCACTGAATTCTAATCATAACTCTATCCCTAAATGTGCCTGATTCGAACGCTATAACGAATTCATCAATTGCAACACTAACCACAAGCCTAAATGCTCTGAATTATGACCCAAAATGCTCTCCTGACCCTAAGCCTAACCCAAAACCTCAATTCTACCAACACAAACCCTAACCCTAATCTTAACCCAACTCCTCCCCTACCCCTAAATGCACTCAAACCCTGGCCCTAACCCCAATCCTAACGCTAAAAATGCTCCTGACTCTAACCCTAATCCTAACCCTAACCCTCACCCTAACACTGACCCTCGATTCTACGAAAGGTAATCCTACACCTAACTCTAACCCAAACACTATCCTTAAATGCACTCGGTTCTAACCCTCACCCTAAACATAAACCTAACCCTATCCCTAATGCTAACCCTAAATGCACTGGATTCTAACCATAACTCTAACCCTAATGTGCTCGATTATAACCCTAACACTAAATCGTCAATCTCAACAATAAGCCTCACCCTAAATGCACTCGACTCTAACCCAAAAGTCAGTCCTGACCCTAAGGCTAACCCTAAACCTCGATTCTACCAACACAAACCCTAACCCTAATCCCCACCCTACTCCTATCCCTACCTCTATATGCACTCTAACCCTAACCCTGACCCAACCCGTAACACTAAAAATGCGCTTAATTCTATCCCTAACCCTAACCCTAACCCTAACCCTCAATTCTACGAAACCTAACCCTAAACCTAACTCTAACCCTAACACTATCCTTAAATGCTCTCGATTCTAATCCTGACCCTAATAACCCTAACCCTAACCCTAAGTTTAAATATAGTGGATTCTAACCATAACTCTAACCCTAATGTGCTCGATTCTAAGTCTAACACTAAATCGTCAACCTCAACACTAACCCTAACTCTAAATGCACTCACTTGTAACCCAAAAGGCAATCCTCACCCAACGCCTAACCCTAAACTTCGATTCTACCAACACAAACCCTAACCCTAATCCTAACCCTACCCCTACCCCTACCCCTAAATGCACTCTAACCCTACCCCTACCCCTTACACTAACCCTAACCCTAACGAATTCTAACCAAAACTCTAACCCTAAATGTGCTCGATTCTAACCCAAACACTAAATCGTCAATTTCAACACTATCCCTAACCCTAAATGCACTCGACTCTAACCCAAAAACCATTCCTGACCCTAAGCCTAACCCTAAACCTCGATTCTACCAACACAAACCTTAACCCTAATCCTCACCCTACTCCTACCCCTACTCCTAAATGCACTCTAAGCCGTACCCTAACGAAAACCAGAACACTAAAAATGCGCCTGATTCTAACCCGAACACTAAGCCTAAGCCTAACCTTAAGCCTAACCCTCGATGCTGCGAAAGCGAACGCTAAACCTATATCTAACCCTAGCACTATCCTTAAATGCTCTCGATTTTAACCCTGACCCTAAACCTAACCCTAACACTAACCTTAACCCTAATCCTAAATGCACTGAATTCTAACCATAACTCTAACCCTAAATGTGCTCGATTCAAACCATAACACTAAATCGTCAATTTGAACACTAACGCAAAGCCTAACTACACTCGATTCTGATTCAAAATGCAATCTTGACCCTAAGCCTAAACCTAAACCTCGACTCTACCAACACAAACCTTAACCCTAATCCTAACCCTACCCCTTCCACTAGCCCTAAAAGCACTTTAACCCTAACCCTCACCCTAACGCTAACACTAAAACTGTGCTTGATTCTAACCCTAACACTCACCCTAAGCCTAACCCTAAGTTTAACTCTCGATTCTAAGAAAGCTAACCGTAAACCTAACTCTAACCCTAGCACTACCGTTAATGCTCTCGATTCTAACCCTGACCCTAAACCTAACAATAACCCTAACCCTAACCCTAACCCTAACCCTAAATGCACTGAATTCTAATCATAACTCTATCCCTAAATGTGCCTGATTCGAACGCTATAACGAATTCATCAATTGCAACACTAACCACAAGCCTAAATGCTCTGAATTATGACCCAAAATGCTCTCCTGACCCTAAGCCTAAACCAAAACCTCGATTCTACCAACACAAACCCTAACCCTAATCCTAACCCAACTCCTTCCCTACCCCTAAATGCACTCCAACCCTAACTCTAACCCCAATCCTAACACTAAAAATGCTCTTGATTCTCACACTCATCCTACCCCTAGCCCTAACCCTAACACTAACCATCGATTCTACGAAAGCTAACCCTATACCTAACTTTAACCCTAACACTATCCTTAAATGCACTCGATTCTAACCCTCACCCTAAACATAAAACTAAGCCTATCCCTAATCCTAACCCTAAATGCAGTGGATTCTAACCATAACTCTAACCCTAATGTGCTCGATTATAACCCTAACACTAAATCGTCAATCTCAACACTAAGCCTAACCCTAAATGCACTCGACTCTAACCCAAAAAGCAATCCTGACCCTAAGCCTAACCCTAAACCTCGATTCTACCAACACAAACCCTAACCCTAATCCCAACCCTACTCCTATCCCTACCTCTATATGCACTCTAACCCTAACCCTGACCCAACCACTAACACTAAAAATGCGCTTGATTCTATCCCTAACCCTAACCCTAACCCTCAATTCTACGAAACCTAACCCTAAACCTAACTCTAACCCTAGCACTATCCTTAATGCTCTCGATTCTAACCCTGACCCTGAACCTAACCCTAACCCTAACCCTAAATGCACTGAATTCTAATCATAACTCTATCCCTAAATGTGCCTGATTCGAACGCTATAACGAAATCATCAATTGCAACACTAACCCTAAGCCCAAATGCTCTGAATTATGACCCAAAATGCTCTCCTGACCCTAAGCCTAACCCAAAACCTCGATTCTACCAACACAAACCCTAACCCTAATCCTAACCCAACTCCTCCCCTACCCATAAATGCACTCCAACCCTAACTCTAACCCCAATCCTAAGACTAAAAATGCGCTTGATTCTAACCCTAATCCTACCCCTAACCCTAACCCTAACACTAACCATCCATTCTACGAAATCTAACCCAGTACCTAACTTTAACCCTAACACTATCCTTAAATGCACTCGATTCTAACCCTCACCCTAAACATAAACCTAACCCTATCCCTAATGCTAACCCTAAATGCACTGGATTCTAACCATAACTCTAACCCTAATGTGCTCGATTATAACCATAACACTAAATCGTCA
>NW_027325299.1:0-38114 GCF_028372415.1 Notamacropus eugenii | reverse complement strand
ACCTCTATATGCACTCTAACCCTAACCCTGACCCAACCCCTCACACTAAAAATGCTCTTGATTCTATCCCTAACCCTAACCCTAACAGTAACCCTCAATTCTACGAAACCTAACCCTAAACCTAACTCTAACCTTAGCACTATCATTAAATGCTCTCGATTCTAATCCTGACCCTAATAATCCTAACCCTAACCCTAAGCTTAAATATAGTGGATTCTAACCATAACTCTAACCCTAATGTGCTCGATTCTAAGTCTAACACTAAATCGTCAATCTCAACACTAACCCTAACTCTAAATGCACTCAGTTGTAACCCAAAAGACAATCCTCACCCTACGCCTAACCCTAAACTTCGATTCTACCAACACATACCCTAACCCTGCTCCTAACCCTACCCCTTCCCCTACCCCTAAATGCACTCTAACCCTACCCCTACCCCTTACACTAACCCTAACCCTAAGGAATTGTAACCAAAACTCTAACCCGAAATGTGCTCGATTCTAACCCAAACACTCAATCGTCAATTTCAACACTATACCTAAAACTAAATGCACTCGACTCTAACCCAAAAGCCATTCCTGACCCTAAGCCTAACCCTAAACCTCGATTCTACAACACAAACCTTAACCCTAATCCCAACCCTACTCCTACGCCTACCCCTAAATGCACTCTAAGCCATACCCTGATGAAAAGCAGACTACTAAAACTGTGCTTGATTCTAACCCTAACCCTCACCCTAAGCCTAACCCTCAATTCTACGAAAGCTAACCCAAACGTAACTCTAACCCTAGCACTATCCTTAAATGCTCTCGATTTTAACCGTGACCCTCAACCTAACCCTAACCCTAACGCTAAAACTAAATGCACTGAATCTAAGCATAACTCTAACCCTAAATGTGCTCGATTCAAAAACTCACACTAAATCGTCAATTTGAACACTAACCCAAAGCTTGAATACACTCGATTCTGATCCAAAATGCAATGCTGACCCTAAGCCTAAACCTAAACCTCGATTCTCCCAACACAAACCTTAACCCTAATCCTAAGCCTATCCCTTCCACTAGCCCTAAAATCACTTTAAACCTAATCCTCACCCTAAAGCTAACAGTAAAACTGTGCTTGAATCGAACCCTAACCCTCACCCTAATCCTAACCCTAAGCCTAACCCTCCATTCTACGAAAGCTAACCCTAAACCTAACTCTAATCCTAGCACTATCCTTAATGCTCTCGATTCTAACCCTGACCCTAAACCTAACCCTAACCCTAACCCTAACCCTAAATGCACTGAATTCTAATCATAACTCTATCCCTAAATGTGCCTGATTCGAACGCTATAACTAAATCATCAATTTCAACACTAACCCTAAGCCCAAATGCTCTGAATTATGACCCAAAATGCTCTCCTGACCCTAAGCCTAACCCAAAACCTCGATTTTACCAACACAAACCCTAACCCTAATCCTAACCCAACTCCTCCCCTACCCCTAAATGCACTCAAACCCTGACCCTAACCCCAACCCTAACGCTAAAAATGCTCCTGATTCTAACCCTAATAATAACCCTAACCCTCACCCTAACACTGACCCTCGATTCTACGAAAGCTAACCCTATACGTAACTCTAACCCTAACACTATCCTTAAATGCACTCGATTCTAACCCTCACCCTAAACATAAACCTAACCCTATCCCTAATCCTAAACCGAAATGCACTGGATTCTAACCATAACTCTAACCCTAATATCCTCGATAATAACCCTACCACTAAATCGTGAATCTCAACACTAAGCCTAACCCTAAATGCACTCGACTCTAACACAAAAGGCAATCCTGACCCTAAGCCTAACCCTAAACCTCGATTCTACCAACACAAACCCTAACCGTAATCCCAACCCTACTCCGATCCCTACCTCTATATGCACTCTAACCCTAACCCTGACCCAACCCCTAACACTAAAAATGCGCTTGATTCTATCCCTAACCCTAACCCTAACCCTAACCCTCGATTCTACGAAAGCTAACCCTAAACCTAACTCTAACCCTAGCACTATCCTTAATGCTCTCGATTCTAATCCTTACCCTAATAACCCTAACCATAACCCTAAGCTTAAATATAGTGGATTCTAACCATAACTCTAACCCTAATGTGCTCGATTCTAAGTCTAACACTAAATCGTCAATCTCAACACTAACCCTAACTCTAAATGCACTCAGTTGTAACCCAAAAGGCAATCCTCACCCTACGCCTAACCCTAAACTTCGATTCTACCAACACAAACACTAACCCTAATCCTAACCCTACCCCTACCCCTACCCCTAAATGCACTCTAACCCTACCCCTACCCCTTACACTAACCCTAACCCTAAGGAATTCTAACCAAAACTCTAACGCTAAATATGCTCGATTCTAACCCAAACACTAAATCGTCAATTTCAACACTTTCCCTAACCCTAAATGCACTCGACTCTAACACAGAAGCCATTCCTGACCCTAAGCCTAACGCAAAACCTCGATTCTACCAACAGAAACCATAACCCTAATCCCAACCCTACTCCTATCCCTACCTCTATATGCACTCTAACCCTTACCGTGACCCAAACTCTAACACTAAAAATGCTCTTGATTCTATGCCTAACCCTAACCCTAACCCTCAATTCTACGAAACCTAACCCGAAACCTAACTCTTACCCTAACACTATCCTTAAATGCTCTCGATTCTAATCCTGACCCTAATAACCCTAACCCTAACCCTAAGCTTAAATATAGTGGATTCTAACCATAACTTTAACCCTAATGTGCTCGATTATAACTCTAACACTAAATCGTCAATCTCAACACTAACCCTAACTCTAAATGCACTCAGTTGTAACCCAAAAGGCAATCCTCACCCTACGCCTAACCCTAAACTTCGATTCTACCAACACAAACCCTAACCCTAATCCTAACCCTACCCGTCCCCCTACCCCTAAATGCACTCTAACCCTACCCGTACCCCTTACACTAACCCTAACCCTAAGGAATTCTAACCAAAACTCTAACCCTAAATGTGCTCGATTCTAACCCAAACACTCAATCGTCAAATTCAACACTATCCCTAACCCTAAATGCACTCGACTCTAACCCAAAAGCCATTCCTGACCCTAAGCCTAACCCAAAACCTCGATTCTACCAACACAAACCCTAACCCTAATCCTAACCCAACTCCTCCCCTATCCCTAAATGCACTCAAACCCTGACCCTAACCCCAACCCTAACGCTAAAAATGCTCCTGATTCTAACCTTAATCCTAACCCTAACCCTCACCCTAACACTGGCCCTTGATTCTACGAAAGCTAACCCTATACCTAACTCTAACCCTAACACTATCCTTAAATGCACTCGATTCTATCCCTCACCCTAAACATAAACCTAATCCTATCCCTAATCCTAACCCTCAATGCACTGGATTCTAACCATAACTCCAACGCTAATATGCTCGATAATAACCCTAACACTAAATCGTCAATCTCAACACTAAGCCTAACCCTAAATGCACTCGACTCTAACACAAAAGGCAATCCTGACCCTAAGCCTAACCCTAAACCTTGATTCTACCAACACAAACCATAACCCTAATCCCAACCCTACTCCTATCCCTACCTCAATATGCACTCTAGGAATTACCCTGACCCAACCTCTAACATTAAAAATGCTCTTGATTCTATCCCTAACGCTAACCCTAACCCTAACCCTCAATTCTACGAAACCTAACCCTAAACCTAACTCTAACCCTAACACTATCCTTAAATGCTCTCGATTCTAATCCTGACCTTTATAACCCTAACCCTAACCTAAGCTTAAATATAGTGGATTCTAACCATAACTCCAACCCTAATGTGCTCGATTCTAAGTCTAACACTAAATCTTCAATCTCAACACTAACCCTAACTCTAAATGCACTCAGTTGTAACCCAAAAGGCAATCCTCACCCGACGCCTAACTCTAAACTTCGATTCTACCAACACAAACCCTAACCCTAATCCTAACCCTACCCCAACCCAACCCCTAAATGCAGTCTAACCCTACCCATACCCCTACACTAACCCTAACCCTAACGAATTCTAACCAAAACTCTAACCCTAAATGTGCTCGATTCTGACCCAAACACTAAATCGTCAATTTTAACACTATCCCTAACCCTAAATGCACTCGACTCTAACCCAAAAGCCATTCCTGACCCTCAGCCTAACCCTAAACCTCGATTCTACCAACACAAACCTTAACCCTAATCCCAACCCTACTCCTACGCATACCCTAAATGCACTCTAAGCCATACCCTGATGAAAAGCAGACCACTAAAAATGTGCCTGATTCTACCCCTAAACCTAACCCTAAGCCTACCCTTAAGCCTAACCCTCGATTCTACGAAAGAGAACACTAAACCTAACTCTAACCCTAGCACTATCCTTAAATGCCCTCGATTTTAACCCTGACCCTCAACCTAACCCTAACCCTAACGCTAACGCTAAATGCACTGAATTCTAAGCATAACTCTAACCCTAAATGTGCTCGAATCAAACCCTAACACTAAATCGTCAATTTGAACACTAACCCAAAGCCTAAATACACTCGATTCTGATCCAAAATGCAATCCTGACCCTAAGCCTAAATCTAAACCTCGATTCTACCAACACAAACCTTAACCCCAATCCTAACCCTATCCCTTCCACTAGCCCTAAAAGCACTTTAACCCTAATCCTCACCCTAACGCTAACACTAAAACTGTTCTTGATTCTAACCCTAACCCTCACCCTAAGCCTAACCCTCAATTCAACGAAAGCTAACCCTAAAGCTAACTCTAACCCTAGCTCTATCCTTAATGCTCTCGATTCTAACCCTGACCCTGAACCTAACCCTAACCCTAAACCTAACCCTAAATGCACTGAATTCAAATCATAACTCTATCCCTAAATGTGCCTGATTCTAACGCTATAACTAAATCATCAATTTCAACACTAACCCTAAGCCCAAATGCTCTGAATTATGACCCAAAATGTTCTCCTGATCCTAAGCCTAAGCCAAAATCTCGATTCTACCAACACAAACCTTAACCCTAATCCTGACCCTATTCCTACGCCTACCCCTAAATGCACTCTAAGCCATACCCTGATGAAAAGCAGACCACTAAAAATGTGCCTGATTCTAACCCTAACCCAACCCTAAGAATAACCTTAAGCCTAACCCTCGATGCTACGAAAGTGAACGCTAAACCTAACTCTAACCCTAGCACTATCCTTAAATGCTCTCGATTTTAACCGTGACCCTCAACCTAACCTTAACCTTAATGCTAACCCTAAGTGCACTGAATTCTAAGCATAACTCTAACCCTAAATGTGCTCGATTCAAACCCTAACACTAAATCGTCAATTTGAACACTAACCCAAAGCCTAAATACACTCGATTCTGATCCAAAATGCAATGCTGACCCTAAGCCTAAACCTAAACCTCGATTCTACCAACACAAACCTTAACCCTAATCCTAACCCTATCCCTTCCACTAGCCCTAAAAGCACTTTAACCCTAATCCTCACCTTAACGCTAAAACTAAAACTCTGCTTGATTCTAACCCTAACCCTCAACCTAAGCCTAACCCTCAATTCTACGAAAGCGAACGCTAAACCTACCTCTAACCCTAGCACTATCCTTAAATGCTCTCGATTTTAACCGTGACCCTCAACCTAACCCTAACCCTAACGCTAACCTTAAATGCACTGAATTCTAAGCATAACTCTAACCCTAAATGTGCTCGATTCAAACCCTAACACTAAATCGTCAATTTGAACACTAACCCAAAGCTTAAATACACTCGATTCTGGTCCAAAATGCAATGCTGACCCTACGCCTAAACCTAAACCTCGATTCTGCCAACACAAACCTTAATCCTAATCCTAAACCTATCCCTTCCACTAGCCCTAAAAGCACTTTAACCCTAATCCTCACCCTAACGCTAACACTAAAACTGTGCTTGATTCTAACCCTAACCCTCACCCTAAGCCTAACCCTAAGCCTAACCCTCCATTCTACGAAAGCTAACCTGAACCTAACTCTAACCCTAGCACTATCCTTAATGCTCTCGATTCTAACCCTGACCCTAAACCTAATCCTAACCCTAACCCTAACCCTAAATGCACTGAATTCTAATCATAACTCTATCCCTAAATGTGCCTGATTCTAACGCTATAACTAAATCATCAATTTCAACACTAACCCTAAGCCCAAATGCTCTGAATTATGACCCAAAATGCTCTCCTGACCCTAAGCCTAACACAAAACCTCGATTCTACCAACACAAACCCTAGCCCTAATCCTAACCCCACTCCTCCCCTACCCCTAAATGCACTCAAACCCTGACCCTAACCCCAACCCTAACGCTACAAATGCTCCTGATTCTAACCCTAATGCTAACCCTAATCCTCCCCCTTACACTGACCCTCGATTCTACGAAAGCTAACCCTATACCTAACTCTAACCCTAACACTATCCTTAAATGCACTGGATTCTAACTCTCACCCTAAACATAAACCTAACCCTATCCCTAATCCTAACCCTAAATGCACTGGATTCTAACCATAACTCTAACCCTAATATGCTCGATTATAACCGTAACACTAAATCGTCAATTTCAGCACTAAGCGTAACCCTAAATGCACTCGACTCTAACACAAAAGGCAATCCTGACCCTAAGCCTAACCCTAAACCTCGATTCTACCAACACAAACCCTAACCGTAATCCCAACCCTACGCCTATCCCTACCTCTATATGCATTCTAACCCTAACCCTGACGCAACCCCTAACACTAAAAATGTGCTTGATTATATCCCTAACCCTAACCCTAACCCTAACCCTAACCCTAACCCTCAATTCTACGAAACCGAACCCTAAACCTAACTCTAACCTTAACACTATCCTTAAATGCTCTCGATTCTAATCCTGACCCTAATAACCCTAACCCTAACCCTAAGCTTAAATATAGTGGATTCTAACCATAACTTTAACCCTAATGTGCTCGATTATAACCCTAACACTAAATCGTCAATCTCAACACTGACCCTAACTCTAAATGCACTCAGTTGTTACCCAAAAGGCAATGATCACCCTACGCCTAACCCTCAAATTCGATTCTACCAACACAAACCCTAACCCTAATCCTAACCCTACCCCTACCCCTACCCTAAATGCCCTCTAACCCTACCCCTACCCCTTACACTAACCCTAACCCTAAGGAATTCTAACCAAAACTCTAACCCTAAATGTGCTCGATTCTAACCCAAACACTCAATCGTCAAATTCAACACTATCCCTAACCCTAAATGCACTCGACTTTAACCCAAAAGGCATTCCTGACCCTAAGCCTAACCCAAAGCCTTGATTCTACCAACACAAACCCTAACCCTAATCCGAACCCAACTCCTCCCCTACCCCTAAATGCACTCAAACCCTGACCCTAACCCCAACCCTAACGCTAAAAATGCTCCTGATTCTAACCCTAATCCTAACCCTAACGCTTACCCTAACACTGACCCTTGATTTTACGAAAGCTAACCCTATACGTAACTCTAACCCTAACACTGTCCTTAAATGCACTCGATTCTATCCCTCACCCTAAACATAAACCTAACCCTATCCCTAATCCTAACCCTCAATGCACTGGATTCTAACCATAACTCCAACGCTAATATGCTCGATAATAACACTAACACTAAATCGTCAATCTCAACACTAAGCCTAACCCTAAATGCACTCGACTCTAACACAAAAGGCAATCCTGACCCTAAGCCTAACCCTAAACCTTGATTCTACCAACACAAACCATAACCCTAATCCCAACCCTACTCCTA
The DNA here is from genome assembly GCF_028372415.1 of Notamacropus eugenii. Taxonomy (NCBI): domain Eukaryota; kingdom Metazoa; phylum Chordata; class Mammalia; order Diprotodontia; family Macropodidae; genus Notamacropus; species Notamacropus eugenii. Next base: position 30,236 of record NW_027325299.1, on the reverse strand, counting down.
TCCCTACCTCTATATGCACTCTAACAATTACCCTGACCCAACCTCTAACACTAAAAATACTCTTGATTCTATCCCTAACCCTAACCCTAACCCTAACCTTCAATTCTACGAAAGATAACCCTAAACCTAACTCTAACCCTAACACTATCCTTAAATGCTCTCGATTCTAATCCTGACCTTTATAACCCTAACCCTAACCCTAAGCTTAAATATGGTGGATTCTAACCATAACTCCAACCCTAATGTGCTCGATTCTAAGTCTAACACTAAATCGTCAATCTCAACACTAACCCTAACTCTAAATGCACTCAGTTGTAACCCAAAAGGCAATCCTCACCCTACGCCTAACCCTAAACTTCGATTCTACCAACACAAACACTAACCCTAATCCTAACGCTACCCCAACCCAACCCCTAAATGCAGTCTAACCCTACCCATACCCCTTACACTAACCCTAACCCTAACGAATTCTAACCAAAACTCTAACCCTAATGTGCTCGATTCTGACCCAAACACTAAAGCGTCAATTTCAACACTATCCCTAACCCTAAATGCACTCGACTCTAACACAATACCCATTCCTGACCCTAAACCTCGATTATACCAACACAAACCTTAACCCTAATCCCAACCCTACTCCTACGCATACCCCTAAATGCACTCTAAGCCATACCCTGATGAAAAGCAGACCACTAAAAATGTGCCTGATTCTACCCCTAACCCTAACCCTAAGCCTACCCTTAAGCCTAACCCTCGATTCTACGAAAGAGAACACTAAACCTAACTCTAACCCTAGCACTATCCTTAAATGCCCTCGATTTTAACCCTGACCCTCAACCTAACCCTAACCCTAACGCTAACCCTAAATGCACTGAATTCTAAGCATAACTCTAACCCTAAATGTGCTCAATTCAAACCCTAACACTAAATCGTCAATTTGAACACTAACCCAAAGCCTAAATACACTCGATTCTGATCCAAAATGCAATCCTGACCCTAAGCCTAAACCTAAACCTCGATTCTGCCAACACAAACCTTAACCCTAATCCTAACCCTATCCCTTCCACTAGCCCTAAAAGCACTTTAACCCTAATCCTCACCCTAACGCTAACACTAAAACTGTGCTTGATTCTAACCCTAACCCTCACCCTAAGCCTAACCCTCAATTCAACGAAAGCTAACCCTAAAGCTAACTCTAACCCTAGCACTATCCTTAAATGCTCTCGATTTTAACCGTGACCCTCAACCTAACCCTAACCCTAACGCTAAAACTAAATGCACTGAATTCTAAGCATAACTCTAACACGAAATGTGCTCGATTCAGACCCTAACACTAAATCGTCAATTTGAACACTAACCCAAAGCTTAAATACACTCGATTCTGATCCAAAATGCAATGCTGACCCTAAGCCTAAACCTAAACCTCGATTCTACCAACACAAACCTTAACCCTAATCCTAAGCCTATCCCTTCCACTAGCCCTAAAAGCACTTTAACCCTAATCCTCACCCTAAAGCTAACACTAAAACTGTGCTTGATTCTAACCCTAACCCTCACCCTAATCCTAACACTAAGCCTAACCCTCGATTCTACGAAAGCTAACCCTAAACCTAACTCTAACCCTAGCACTATCCTTAATGCTCTCGATTCTAACCCTGACCCTGAACCTAACCCTAACCCTAACCCTAACCCTAAATGCACTGAATTCAAATCATAACTCTATCGCTAAATGTGCCTGATTCTAACGCTATAACTAAATCATCAATTTCAACACTAACCCTAAGCCCAAATGCTCTGAATTATGACCGAAAATGTTCTCCTGACCCTAAGCCTAACCCAAAACCTCGATTCTAGCAACACAAACCTTAACCCTAATCCTAACCCTATTCCTACGAATACCCGTAAATGCACTCTAAGCCATACCCTGATGAAAAGCAGACCACTAAAAATGTGCCTGATTGTAACCTTAACCCCAACCCTAAGCCCCACCTTAAGCCTAACCCTCGATGCTACGAAAGTGAACGCTAAACCTAACTCTAACCCTAGCACTATCCTTAAATGCTCTCGATTTTAACCGTGACCCTCAACCTAACCTTAACCTTAATGCTAACCCTAAGTGCACTGAATTCTAAGCATAACTCTAACCCTAAATGTGCTCGATTCAAACCCTAACACTAAATCGTCAATTTGAACACTAACCCAAAGCCTAAATACACTCGATTCTGATCCAAAATGCAATCCTGACCCTAAGCCTAAACCTAAACCTCGATTCTGCCAACACAAACCTTAACCCTAATCCTAACCCTATCCCTTCCACTAGCCCTAAAAGCACTTTAACCCTAATCCTCACCCTAACGCTAACACTAAAACTGTGCTTGATTCTAACCCTAACCCTCACCCTAAGCCTAACCCTCAATTCAACGAAAGCTAACCCTAAAGCTAACTCTAACCCTAGCACTATCCTTAAATGCTCTCGATTTTAACCGTGACCCTCAACCTAACCCTAACCCTAACGCTAAAACTAAATGCACTGAATTCTAAGCATAACTCTAACACGAAATGTGCTCGATTCAGACCCTAACACTAAATCGTCAATTTGAACACTAACCCAAAGCTTAAATACACTCGATTCTGATCCAAAATGCAATGCTGACCCTAAGCCTAAACCTAATCCTCGATTCTACCAACACAAACCTTAACCCTAATCCTAAGCCTATCCCTTCCACTAGCCCTAAAAGCACTTTAACCCTAATCCTCACCCTAAAGCTAACACTAAAACTGTGCTTGATTCTAACCCTAACCCTCACCCTAATCCTAACCCTAAGCCTAACCCTCGATTCTACGAAAGCTAACCCTAAACCTAACTCTAACCCTAGCACTATCCTTAATGCTCTCGATTCTAACCCTGACCCTGAACCTAACCCTAACCCTAACCCTAACCCTAAATGCACTGAATTCAAATCATAACTCTATCCCTAAATGTGCCTGATTCTAACGCTATAACTAAATCATCAATTTCAACACTAACCCTAAGCCCAAATGCTCTGAATTATGACCCAAAATGTTCTCCTGACCCTAAGCCTAACACAAAACCTCGATTCTAGCAACACAAACCTTAACCCTAATCCTAACCCTATTCCTACGAATACCCGTAAATGCACTCTAAGCCATACCCTGATGAAAAGCAGACCACTAAAAATGTGCCTGATTGTAACCTTAACCCCAACCCTAAGCCCAACCTTAAGCCTAACCCTCGATGCTACGAAAGTGAACGCTAAACCTAACTCTAACCCTAGCACTATCCTTAAATGCTCTCGATTTTAACCGTGACCCTCAACCTAACCTTAACCTTAATGCTAACCCTAAGTGCACTGAATTCTAAGCATAACTCTAACCCTAAATGTGCTCGATTCAAACCCTAACACTAAATCGTCAATTTGAACACTAACCCAAAGCCTAAATACACTCGATTCTGATGCAAAATGCAATCCTGACCGTAAGGCTAAACCTAAACCTCGATTCTACCAACACAAACCTTAACCCTAATCCTAACCCTATCCCTTCCACTAGCCCTAAAAGCACTTTAACCCTAATCCTCACCCTAACGTTAACACTAAAACTTTGCTTGATTCTAACCCTAACCCTCACCCTAAGCCTAACCCTAAGCCTAACCCTCGATTCTACGAAAGCTAACCCTAAACCTAACTCTAACCCTAGCACTATCCTTAATGCTCTCGATTCTAACCCTGACACTAAACCTAACCCTAACCCTAACCCTAAATGCACTGAATTCTAATCATAACTCTATCCCTAAATGTGCCTGATTCTAACGCTATAACTAAATCATCAATTTCAACACTAACCCTAAGCCCAAATGCTCTGAATTATGACCCAAAATGTTCTCCTGACCCTAAGCCTAACCCAAAACCTCGATTCTACCAACACAAACCCTAACCCTAATCCTAACCCAACTCCTCCCCTACCCCTAAATGCACTCAAACCCTGCCCCTATATCCAACCCTAACGCTAAAAATGCTCCTGATTCTAACCTTAATCCTAACCCTAACCCTCACCCTAACACTGACCCTTGATTCTACGAAAGCTAACCCTATACCTAACTCTAACCCTAACACTATCCTTAAATGCACTCGATTCTATCCCTCACCCTAAACATAAACCTAACCCTATCCCTAATCCTAACCCTCAATGCACTGGATTCTAACCATAACTCTAATGCTAATATGCTCGATAATAACCCTAACACTAAATCTTCAATCTCAACACTAAGCCTAACCCTAAATGCACTCGACTCTAACACAAAAGGCAATCCTGACCCTAAGCCTAACCCTAAACCTTGATTCTACCAACACAAACCATAACCCTAATCCCAACCCTACTCCTTTCCCTACCTCTATATGCACTCTAACAATTACACTGACCCAACGTCTAACACTAAAAATGCTCTTGATTCTATCCCTAACCCTAACAATCAATTCTACGAAACCTAACCCTAAACCTAACTCTAACCCTAACACTATCCTTAAATGCTCTCGATTCTAATCCTGACCTTTATAACCTTAACCCTAACCCTAAGCTTAAATATAGTGGATTCTAACCATAACTCCAACCGTGATGTGCTCGATTCTAAGTCTAACACTAAATCGTCAATCTCAACACTAACCCTAACTCTAAATGCACTCAGTTGTAACCCAAAAGGCAATCCTCACCCTACGCCTAACCTTAAACTTCGATTCTACCAACACAAACCCTAACCCTAATCCTAACCCTACCCCAGCCCAACCCCTAAATGCAGTCTAACCCTACACATACCCCTTACACTAACCCTACCCTAACGAATTCTAACCAAAACTCTAACCCTAAATGTGCTCGATTCTGACCGAAACACTAAATCGTCAATTTCAACACTATCCCTAACCCTAAATGCACTCGACTCTAACCCAAAAGCCATTCCTGACCCTAAACCTCGATTCTACCAACACAAACCTTAACCCTAATCCCAACCCTACTCCTACGCATACCCCTAAATGCACTCTAAGCCATACCCTGATGAAAAGCAGACCACTAAAAATGTGCCTGATTCTACCCCTAAACCTAACCCTAAGCCTACCCTTAAGCCTAACCCTCGATTCTACGAAAGAGAACACTAAACCTAACTCTAACCCTAGCACTATCCTTAAATGCCCTCGATTTTAACCCTGACCCTCAACCTAACCCTAACCCTAACGCTAACCCTAAATGCACTGAATTCTAAGCATAACTCTAACCCTAAATGTGCTCGAATCAAACCCTAACACTAAATCGTCAATTTGAACACTAACCCAAAGCCTAAATACACTCGATTCTGATCCAAAATGCAATCCTGACCCTAAGCCTAAACCTAAACCTCGATTCTACCAACACAAACCTTAACCCTAATCCTAACCCTATCCCTTCCACTAGCCCTAAAAGCACTTTAACCCTAATCCTCACCCTAACGCTAACACTAAAACTGTGCTTGATTCTAACCCTAACCCTCACCCTAAGGCTAACCCTCAATTCAACGAAAGTTAACCCTAAAGCTAACTCTAACCCTAGCACTATCCTTAATGCTCTCGATTCTAACCCTGACCCTGAACCTAACCCTAAGCCTAAACCTAATCCTAAATGCACTGAATTCAAATCATAACTCTATCCCTAAATGTGCCTGATTCAAACGCTATAACTAAATCATCAATTTCAACACTAACCCTAAGCCCAAATGCTCTGAATTATGACCCCAAATGCTCTCCTGACCCTAAGCGTAACCCAAAACCTCGATTCTACCAACACAAACCCTAACCCTAATCCTAACCCAACTCCTCCCCTACCCCTAAATGCACTCAAACCCTGACCCTAACCCCAACCCTAACGCTAAAAATGCTCCTGATTCTAACTCTAATGCTAACCCTAATCCTCCCCCTAACACTGACCCTCGATTCTACGAAAGCTAACCCTATACCTAACTCTAACCCTAACACTATCCTTAAATGCACTGGATTCTAACTCTCACCCTAAACATAAACCTAACCCTATCCCTAATTTTAACCCTAAATGCACTGGATTCTAACCATAACTCTAACCCTAATATGCTCGATTATAACCGTAACACTAAATCGTCAATTTCAACACTAAGCGTAACCCTAAATGCACTCGACTCTAACACAAAAGGCAATCCTGACCCTAAGCCTAACCCTAAACCTCGATTCTACCAACACAAACCCTAACCGTAATCCCAACCCTACTCCTATCCCTACCTCTATATGCATTCTAACCCTAACCCTGACCCAACCCCTAACACTAAAAATGTGCTTGATTATATCCCTAACCCTAACCCTAACCCTAACCCTAACCCTCAATTCTACGAAACCGAACCCTAAACCTAACTCTAACCCTAACACTATCCTTAAATGCTCTCGATTCTATTCCTGACCCTAATAACCCTAACCCTAACCCTAAGCTTAAATATAGTGGATTCTAACCATAACTCTAACCCTAATGTGCTCGATTCTAAGTCTAACACTAAATCGTCAATCTCAACACTAACCCTAACTCTAAATGCACTCAGTTGTAACCCAAAAGGCAATCCTCACCCTACGCCTAACCTTAAACTTCGATTCTACCAACACAAACCCTAGACCTTATCCTACCCCTACCCCTACCCCTTCCCCTTACACTAACCCTAACCCTAAGGGAATTCTAACCAAAACTCTAAACCTAAATGTACTCGATTCTAACCCAAACACTAAATCGTCAAATTCAACACTATCCCTAACCCTAAATGCACTCGACTCTCACCCAAAAGCCATTCCTGACCCTAATCCTAAAGCTAAACCTCGATTCTACCAACACAAACCTTAACCCTAATCCTAACCCTACTCCTACGCCTACCCCTAAATGCACTCTAAGCCATACTCTGATGAAAAGCAGACCACTAAAAATGTGCCTGATTCTAACCCTAACCCTAACCCTAAGCCTAACCTTAAGCCTAACCCTCAATTCTACGAAAGCGAACGCTAAACCTAACTCTAACCCTAGCACTATCCTTAAATGCTCTCGATTTTAAGCTTGACCCTCAACCTAACCCTAACCCTAACGCTAACACTAAATGCACTAAATTCTAAGCATATCTCTATCCCTAAATGTGCTCGATTCAAACCCTAACACTAAATCGTCAATTTGAACACTAACCCAAAGCCTAAATACACTCGATTTTGATCCAAAATGCAATCCTGACCCTAAGCCTAAACCTAAAGCTTGCTTCTACCAACACCAAACCCTAACCCTAATCCCAACCCTACTCCTATTCCTACCTCTATATGCACTCTGACCCTAACCCTGACCCAACCCCTAACACTAAAAATGCGCTTGATTCTATCCCTAACCCTAACCCTAACCCTAACCGTAACCCTCAATTCTACGAAACCTAACCCTAAACCTAACTCTAACCCTAACACTATTCTTAAATGCTCTCGATTCTAATCCTGACCCTAATAACCCTAACCCTAACCCTAAGCTTAAATATAGTGGATTCTAACCATAACTCTATCCCTAATGTGCTCGATTCTAAGTCTAACACTAAATCGTCAATCTCAACACTAACCCTAACTCTAAATGCACTCAGTTGTAACCCAAATGGCAATCCTCACCCTACGCCTAACCCTAAACTTCGATTCTACCAACACAGACCCTGACCCTAATCCTAACCCTACCCCTACTCCTACCCCTAAATGCACTCTAACCCTAACCCCTACCCCTTACACTAACCCTTACCCTCAGGAATTCTAACCAAAACTCTAACCCTAAATGTGCTCGATTCTAAGCCAAACACTAAATCGTCAATTTCAACACTATCCCTAACCCTAAATGCACTCGACTCTAACCCAAAAGCCATTCCTGACCCTAAGCCTAACCCTAAACCTCGATTCTACCAACACGAACCTTAACCCTAATCCTAAGCATACTCCTACGCCTACCCTAAATGCACTCTAAGCCATACCCTGATGAAAAGCAGACCACTAAAAATGTGCCTGATTCTAACCCTAACCCCTAACCCAAAGCCCAACCGTAAGCCTAAACCCTCGATTCTACGAAAGCGAACGCTAAACCTAACTCTAACCCTAGCACTATCCTTAAATGCTCTAGATTTTAACCGTGACTCTCAACCTAACCCTAACCCTAACGCTAACCCTAAATGCACTGAATTCTAAGCTAACACTAACCCCTAAATGTGCTCGATTCAAACCCTAACACTAAATCGTCAATTTGAACACTAACCCAAAGCCTAAATACACTCGATTCTGATCCAAAATGCAATCCTTACCCTAAGCCTAAACCTAAACCTCGATTCTACCAACACAAACCTTAACCCTAATCCTAACCCTATCCCTTCCACTAGCCCTAAAAGCACTTTAACCCTAATCCTCACCCTAACGCTAACACTAAAACTGCGCTTGATTCTAACCCTAACCCTCACCCTAAGCCTAACCCTAAGCATAACCCTCGATTCTACGAAAGCTAACCCTAAACCTAACTCTAACCCTAGGACTATCCTTAATGCTCTTGATTCTAACCCTGACCCTAAACCTAACCCTAACCCTAACCCTAACACTAAATGCACTGAATTCTAACCATAATTCTATCCCTAAATGTGCCTGATTCTAACGCTATAATTAAATCATCAATTTCAACATAACGCTAAGCCGAAATGCTCTGAATTATGACCGAAAATGCTCTCCTGACCCTAAGCCTAACCCAAAACCTCGATTCTACCACACAAACCTTAACCCTAATCCTAACCCAACTTCTCCCCTACCCTAAATGCACTCAAACCCTGACCCTAACCCCAACCCTAACGCTAAAAATGCTCCTGATTCTAACCCTAATACTAACCCTAACACTCATCCTAACACTGACCCTCGATTCTACGAAAGCTAACCCTATACCTAACTCTAACCCTAACACTATCCTTAAATGCACTCGATTCTAATCCTCACGCTAAACATAAACCCAACCCTATCCCTAATCTTAACGCTAAATGCACTGGATTCTACCATAACTCTAACCGTAATGTGCTCGATTATAACCCTAACACTAAATGGGCAATCTCAACACTAACCCTAACCCTAAATGCACTCGACTGTAACCCAAAAGGCAATTCTCACCCTACGCTTACCCTAAACTTCGATTCCACCAACACAAATCCTAACCCTAATCCTAACCCCTACCCCTACCCTACCCCTAAATGCACTCTAACCCTACACCTACCCCTTACACTAACCCTAACCCTAAGGAATTCTAACCAAATCTCTAACCCGAAATGTGCTCGATTCTAACCCAAACACTAAATCGTCAATTTCAACACTATCCCTAACCCTAAATGCACTCGACTCTAAACCCAAAAGCCATTCCTGACCCTAAGCCTAACCCTAAACCTCGATTCTACCAACACAAACCTTAAGCCTAACCCTAACCCTACTCCTACGCCTACCCCTAAATGCACTCTAAGTCATACCCTGATGAAAAGCAGACCCCTAAAACTGTGCTTGATTCTAACCCTAACCCTCACCCTAAGCCTAACCTGAAGCCTAACCCCTCGATTCTAGGAAAGCTAACCCTAAACCTAACTCTAACCCTAGCACTATCCTTAATGCTCTCGATTCTAACCCTGACCCTAAACCTAACCCTAACCCTAACACTAACGCTAAATGCACTGAATTCTAATCCTAACTCTATCCCTAAATATGCCTGATTCTAACGCTATAACTAAATCATCAATTTCAACACTAACCTAAGCCCAAATGCTCTGAATTATGACCCCAAATGCTCTCCTGACCCTAAGCCTAACCCAAAACCTCGATTCTACCAACACAAATCCTAAACCTAATCCTAACCCAACTCCTCCCCTACCCCTAAATGCACTCAAACCCTGACCCCTAACACCAACCCTAACGCTAAAAATGCTCCTGATTCTAACCCTAATCCTAACCCTAAACTTCACCCTAACACTGACCGTCGATTGTACGAAAGCTAACCCTATACCTAACTCTAACCCTAACACTATCCTTAAATGCACTCGATTCTAACCCTCACCCTAACCATAAACCTAACCCTATCCCTAATCCTAACGCTAAATGCACTGCATTCTAACCATAACTCTAACCCTAATGTGCTCGATTATAACCCTAACACTAAATCGTCAATATCAACACTAAGCCTAACCCTAAATGCACTCGACTCTAACCCAAAAGGCAATCCTGACCCTAAGCCTAACCCTAAACCTCGACTTTACCAACACAAACCCTAACCCTAATCCCAACCCTACTCCTATCCCTACCTCTATATGCACTCTAACCCTAACCCTTACCCAACCCCTAACACTAAAAATGCGCTTGATTCTATCCCTAACCCTAACCCTAACCCTAACCCTAACCCTCAATTCTACGAAACCTAACCCTAAACCTAACTCTAACCCTAACACTATCCTTAAATGCTCTAGATTCTAATCCTGTCCCTAATAACCCTAACCCTAACCCTACGCTTAAATATAGTGGATTCAACCATAACTGTAACGCTAATGTGCTCGATTATAACCCTAACATTAAATCGTCAATCTCAACACTAACCTAACCCTAAATGCACTCCACTCTAACCCAAAAGGCAATCCTCACCCTACGCCTAACCTAAACTTCGATTCTACCAACACAAACCCTAACCCTAATCCTAACCCCCTAACCCCTACCCCTACCCCTAAATGCACTCTAATCCTACCCCTACCCCTTACACTAACCCTAACCCTAACGAATTCTAACCAAAACTCTAACCTGAAATGTGCTCGTTTGTAACCCAAACACTAAATCGTCAATTTCAACACTATCCCTAACCTAAATGCAATCGACTCTAACCCAAAGCCATTCCTGACCCTAAGCCTAACCCTAAACCTCGTTTCCACCAACACAAACCTTAACCCTAATCCTAACCCTACTCCTACGCCTACCCCTAAATGCACTCTAAGCTATACCCTGATGAAAAGCAGACCACTAAAAATGTGCCTGATTCTAACCCTAACCCCAACCCTAAGCCTAACTTTAAGCTAACCCTCGATGCTACGAAAGTGAACGCTGAACCTAACTCTAACCCTAGCACTACCCCTTAAATGCTCTCGATTTTAACCGTGACCCTCAACCTAACCCTAACCCTAACGCTAAAACTAAATGCACTGAATTCTAAGCATAACTCTAACCCTAAATGTGCTCGATTCTAACCCAAACACTAAATCGTGAATTTCAACACTGTCCCTAACCCTAAATGCACTTGACTCTAACCCAAAAGCCATTCCTGACCCTAAGCCTAACCCTAAACCTCGATTCTACCAACACAAACCTTACCCTAATCCTAACCCTACTCCTACGACTACCGCTAAATGCACTCTAAGCCATACCCTGATGAAAAGCAGAGCACTAAAAATGTGCCTGATTCTAACCCTAACCCTAAGCCTAAGCCTAACCTTAAGCCTAACCCTCGATTCTACGAAAGCGAACGCTAAACCTAACTCTAACCCTAGCACTATCCTTAAATGCTCTCGATTTTAACCGTGACCCTCAACCTAACCCTAACCCTAACGCTAACCCTAAATGCACTGAATTCTAAGCATAACACTAACCCTAAATGTGCTCGATTCAAACCCTAACACTAAATCGTCAATTTGAACACTAACCCAAAGCCTAAATACACTCGATTCTGATCCAAAATGCAATCCTGACCCTAAGCCTAAACCTAAACCTCGATTCTACCAACACAAACCTTAACCCTAATCCTAACCCTATCCCTTCCACTAGCCCTAAAAGCACTTTAATCCTAATCCTCACCTTGACGCTAACACTAAAACTGTGCTTGATTCTAACCCTAACCCTCAACCTAAGCCTAACCCTCAATTCTACGAAAGCGAACGCTAAACCTAACTCTAACCCTATCACTATCCTTAAATGCTCTCGATTTTAACAGTGACCCTCAACCTAACCCTAACCCTAACGCTAACCTTAAATGCACTGAATTCTAACCAAAACTCTAACCCTAAATGTGCTCGATTCTAACCCAAACACTAAATCGTGAATTTCAACACTGTCCCTAACCCTAAATGCACTTGACTCTAACCCAAAAGCCATTCCTGACCCTAAGCCTAACCCTAAACCTCGATTCTACCAACACAAACCTTAACCCTAATCCTAACCCTACTCCTACGACTACCGCTAAATGCACTCTAAGCCATACCCTGATGAAAACCAGACCACTAAAAATGTGCCTGATTCTAACCCTAACCCCAACCCTAAGGCTAACCTTAAGCCTAACCCTCGATTCTACGAAAGCGAACGCTAAACCTAACTCTAACCCTAGCACTATCCTTAAATGCTCTCGATTTTAACCGTGACCCTCAACCTAACCCTAACCCTAACGCTAACCCTAAATGCACTGAATTCTAAGCATAACACTAACCCTAAATGTGCTCGATTCAAACCCTAACACTAAATCGTCAATTTGAACACTAACCCAAAGCCTAAATACACTCGATTCTGATCCAAAATGCAATCCTGACCCTAAGCCTAAACCTAAACCTCGATTCTACCAACACAAACCTTAACCCTAATCCTAACTCTGTCCCTTCCACTAGCCCTAAAAGCACTTTAACCCTAATCCTCACCCTAACGCTAACACTAAAACTGCGCTTGATTCTAACCCTAACCCTCACCCTAAGCCTAACCCTAAGCATAACCCTCGATTCTACGAAAGCTAACCCTAAACCTAACTCTAACCCTAGGACTATCCTTAATGCTCTTGATTCTAATCCTGACCCTAAACCTAACCCTAACCCTAACCCTAACACTAAATGCACTGAATTCTAACCATAATTCTATCCCTAAATGTGCCTGATTCTAACGCTATAATTAAATCATCAATTTCAACACTAACGCTAAGCCGAAATGCTCTGAATTATGACCGAAAATGCTCTCCTGACCCTAAGCCTAACCCAAAACCTCGATTCTACCAACACAAACCCTAACCCTAATCCTAACCCAACTCCTCCCCTACCCCTAAATGTACTCAAACCCTGACCCTAACCCCAACCCTAACGCTAAAAATGCTCCTGATTCTAACCCTAATACTAACCCTAACACTCATCCTAACACTGACCCTCGATTCTACGAAAGCTAACCCTATACGTAACTCTAACCCTAACACTATCCTTAAATGCACTCGATTCTAATCCTCACGCTAAACATAAACCCAACCCTATCCCTAATCCTAACGCTAAATGCACTGGATTCTACCCATAACTCTAACCGTAATGTGCTCGATTATAACCCTAACACTAAATGGTCAATCTCAACACTAACCCTAACCCTAAATGCACTCGACTGTAACCCAAAAGGCAATCCTCACCCTACGCCTACCCCTAAACTTCGATTCTACCAACACAAATCCTAACCCTAATCCTAACCCTACCCCTACCCCTACCCCTAAATGCACTCTAACCCTACCCCTACCCCTTACACTAACCCTAACCCTAAGGAATTCTAACCAAATCTCTAACCCGAAATGTGCTCGATTCTAACCCAAACACTAAATCGTCAATTTCAACACTATCCCTAACCCTAAATGCACTCGACTCTAACCCAAAAGCCATTCCTGACCCTAAGCCTAACCCTAAACCTCGATTCTACCAACACAAACCTTAAGCCTAACCCTAACCCTACTCCTACGCCTACCCCTAAATGCACTCTAAGTCATACCCTGATGAAAAGCAGACCCCTAAAACTGTGCTTGATTCTAACCCTAACCCTCACCCTAAGCCTAACACTAAGCCTAACCCTCGATTCTACGAAAGCTAACCCTAAACCTAACTCTAACCCTAGCACTATCCTTAAATGCTCTCGATTTTAACCGTGACCCTCAACTAACCCTAACCCTAAAGCTTACCCTAAATGCACTGAATTCTAAGCATAACACTAACATTAAATGTGCTCGATTCAAACCCTAACACTAAATCGTCAATTTGAACACTAACCCAAAGCCTAAATACACTCGATTCTCATCCAAAATGCAATCCTGACCTAAGCCTCAACCTAAACCTCGATTCTACCAACACAAACCTTAACCCTAATCCTAACCCTTTCCCTTCCACTAGCCCTAAAAGCACTTTAACCCTAACCCTCACCCTAAGCCTAACCTGAAGCCTAACCCTCGATTCTAGGAAAGCTAACCCTAAACCTAACTCTAACCCTAGCACTATCCTTAATGCTCTCGATTCTAACCCTGACCCTAAACCTAACCCTAACCCTAACACTAACGCTAAATGCACTGAATTCTAATCCTAACTCTATCCCTAAATATGCCTGATTCTAACGCTATAACTAAATCATCAATTTCAACACTAACCCTAAGCCGAAATGCTCTGAATTATGACCCCAAATGCTCTCCTGACCCTAAGCCTAACCCAAAACCTCGATTCTACCAACACAAATCCTAACCCTAATCCTAACCAAACTCCTCCCCTACCCCTAAATGCACTCAAACCCTGACCCTAACACCAACCCTAACGCTAAAAATGCTCCTGATTCTAACCCTAATCCTAACCCTAAACTTCACCCTAACACTGACCCTCGATTGTACGAAAGCTAACCCTATACCGAACTCTAACCCTAACACTATCCTTAAATGCACTCGATTCTAACCCTCACCCTAACCATAAACCTAACCCTATCCCTAATCCTAACGCTAAATGCACTGCATTCTAACCATAACTCTAACCCTAATGTGCTCGATTATAACCCTAACACTAAATCGTCAATATCAACACTAAGCCTAACCCTAAATGCACTCGACTCTAACCCAAAAGGCAATCCTGACCCTAAGCCTAACCCTAAACCTCGACTTTACCAACACAAACCCTAACCCTTAATCCCAACCCTACTCCTATCCCTACCTCTATATGCACTCTAACCCTAACCCTTACCCAACCCCTAACACTAAAAATGCGCTTGATTCTATCCCTAACCCTAACCCTAACCCTAACCCTAACCCTCAATTCTACGAAACCTAACCCTAAACCTAACTCTAACCCTAACACTATCCTTAAATGCTCTAGATTCTAATCCTGACCCTAATAACCCTAACCCTAACCCTAAGCTTAAATATAGTGGATTCTAACCATAACTGTAATGCTAATGTGCTCGATTATAACCCTAACATTAAATCGTCAATCTCAACACTAACCCTAACCCTAAATGCACTCCACTCTTTAACCCAAAAGGCAATCCTCACCCTACGCCTAACCCTAAACTTCGATTCTACCAACACAAACCCTAACCCTAATCCTAACCCTACCCCTACCCCTACCCCTAAATGCACTCTAATCCTACCCTACCCCTTACACTAACCCTAACCCTAACGAATTCTAACCAAAACTCTAAATCGAAATGTGCTTGATTGTTACCCAAACACTACATCGTCAATTTCAACACTATCCCTAACCCTAAATGCCCTCGACTCTAACCGAAAGCCATTCCTGACCCTAAGCCTAACCCTAAACCTCGTTTCCACCAACACCAACCTTAACCCTAATCCTAACCCTACTCCTACGCCTACCCCTAAATTCACTCTAAGCCATACCCTGATGAAAAGCAGACCACTAAAAATGTGCCTGATTCTAACCCTAACCCCAACCCTAAGCCTAACCTTAAGCCTAACCCTCGATGCTACGAAAGTGAACGCTGAACCTAACTCTAACCCTAGCACTATCCTTAAATGCTCTCGATTTTAACAGTGACCCTCAACCTAACCCTAACCTTAATGCTAACCCTAAGTGCACTGAATTCTAAGCATAACTCTAACCCTAAATGTGCTCGATTCAAACCCTAACACTAAATCGTCAATTTGAACA
The DNA here is from genome assembly GCF_028372415.1 of Notamacropus eugenii. Classification (NCBI taxonomy): domain Eukaryota; kingdom Metazoa; phylum Chordata; class Mammalia; order Diprotodontia; family Macropodidae; genus Notamacropus; species Notamacropus eugenii. Next base: position 14,263 of record NW_027325299.1, on the reverse strand, counting down.
CTAACGGAAAGCCTAAATACACTCGATTCTGATCCAAAATGCAATGCTGACCCTAAGCCTAAACCTAAACCTCGATTCTACCAACACAAACCTTAACCCTAATCCTAACCCTATCCCTTCCACTAGCCCTAAAAGCACTTTAACCCTAATCCTCACCTTGACGCTAACACTAAAACTGTGCTTGATTCTAACCCTAACCCTCAACCTAAGCCTAACCCTCAATTCTACGAAAGCGAACGCTAAACCTAACTCTAACCCTATCACTATCCTTAAATGCTCTCGATTTTAACAGTGACCCTCAACCTAACCCTAACCCTAACGCTAACCTTAAATGCACTGAATTCTAACCAAAACTCTAACCCTAAATGTGCTCGATTCTAACCCAAACACTAAATCGTCAATTTGAACACTATCCCTAACCCTAAATGCACTCGACTCTAACCCAAAAGCCATTCCTGACCCTAAGCCTAAACCTAAACCTCGATTCTACCAACACAAACCTTAACCCTAATCCTAACCCTACTCCTACGCCTACCGCTAAAAGCACTCTAAGCCATACCCTGATGAAAAGCAGAGCACTAAAAATGGGCCTGATTCTAACCCTAACCCTAACCCTAAGCCTAACCTTAAGCCTAACCCTCCATTCTACGAAAGCGAACGCTAAACCTAACTCTAACCCTAGCACTATCCTTAAATGCTCTCGATTTTAACCGTGACCCTCAACCTAACCCTAACCCTAACGCTAACCCTAAATGCACTGAATTCCAAACATAACACTAACCCTAAATGTGCTCGATTCTAACCCTAACACTAAATCGTCAATTTGAACACTAACCCAAAGCCTAAATACACTCGATTCTGATCCAAAATGCAATCCTGACCCTAAGCCTAAACCTAAACCTCGATTCTACCAACACAAACCTTAACCCTAATCCTAATCCTATCCCTTCCACTAGCCCTAAAAGCACTTTAACCCTAATCCTCACCCTAACGCTAACACTAAAACTCTGCTTGATTCTAACCCTAACCCTCAACCTAAGCCTAACCCTAAGCCTAACCCTCGATTCTACGAAAGCTAACCCTAAACCTAACTCTAACCCTAGCACTATACTTAATGCTCTCGATTCTAACCCTGACCCTAAAACTAACCCTAACCCTAACCCTAACACTAAATGCACTGAATTCTAATCCTGACTCTATCCCTAAATATGCCTGATTCTAACGCTATAACTAAATAATCAATTTCAACACTAACCCTAAGCCCAAATGCTCTGAATTATGACCCAAAATGCTCTCCTGACCCTAAGCCTACACACCCCACCCCAAACCTTGATTGTACCAACACAAACCCTAACCCTAATCCTAACCCAACTCCTCCCCTACCCCTAAATGCACTCACACCCTGACCCTAACACCAACCCTAACGCTAAAAATGCTCCTGATTCTAACCCTAATCCTAACCCTAAATTTCACCCTAACACTGACCCTCGATTCTACGAAAGCTAACCCTATACCTAACTCTAACCCTAACACTATCCTCAAATGCACTCGATTCTAACCCTCACCCTAAACATAAACCTAACCCTATCCCTCACCCTAACCCTAAATGCACTGGATTCCAACCATAACTCTAACCCTAATGTGCTCGATTATAACCCTAACACTAAATCGTCAATCTCAACACTAAGCCTAACCCTAAATGCCCTCGACTCTAACCCAAAAGGCAATCCTCACCCTAAGCCTAACCCTAAACCTCGACTTTACCAACACAAACCCTAACCCTAATCCCAACCCTACTCCTATCCCTACCTCTATATGCACTCTAACCCTATCCCTGACCCAACCCCTAACACTAAAAATGCGCTTGATTCTATCCCTAACCCTAACCCTAACCCTAACCCTAACCCTCAATTCTACGAAACCTAACCCTAAACCTAACTCTAACCCTAACACTATCCTTAAATGCTCTCGATTCTAATCCTGACCCTAATAACCCTAACCCTAACCCTAAGCTGAAATATAGTGGATTCTAACCGTAACTCTAACCCTAATGTGCTCGATTCTAAGGCTAACACAAAATCGTCAATCTCAACACTAACCCTAATTCTAAATGCACTCAGTTGTAACCCAAAAGGCAATCCTCACCCTACGCCTAACCCTAAACTTCGATTCTACCAACACAAACCCTAACCCTAATCCTAACCCTACCCCTACCCCTACCCCTAAATGCACTCTAATCCTACCCGTACCCCTTACACTAACCCTAACCCTAACGAATTCTAACCAAAACTCTAACCCGAAATGTGCTCGATTCTAACCCAAACACTAAATCGTCAATTTCAACACTATCCCTAACCCTAAATGCACTCGACTCTAACCCAAAAGCCATTCCTGACCCTAAGCCTAACCCTAAACCTCGATTCTACCAACACAAACCTTAAGCCTAATCCTAACCCTGCTCCTACGCCTACCGCTAAATGCACTCTAAGCCATACCCTGATGAAAAGCAGACCACTAAAAATGTGCCTGATTCTAACCCTAACCCTAACCCTAAGCCGAACCTTAAGCCTAACCCTCGATTCTACGAAAGCGAACGCTAAACCTAACTCTAACCCTAGCACTATCCTTAAATGCTCTCGATTTTAACCGTGACCCTCAACCTAACCCTAACCCTAACGCTAACCCTAAATGCACTGAATTCTAAGCATAACACTAACCCTAAATGTGCTCGATTCAAACCCTAACACTAAATCGTCAATTTGAACACTAACCCAAAGCCTAAATACACTCGATTCTGATCCAAAATGCAATCCTGACCCTAAGCCTAAACCTAAACCTCGATTCTACCAACACAAACCTTAACCCTAATCCTAACCCTATCCCTTCCACTAGCCCTAAAAGCACTTTAACCCTAATCCTCACCCTAACGCTAACACTAAAACTCTGCTTGATTCTAACCCTAACCCTCACCCTAAGCCTAACCCTAAGCCCAACCCTCGATTCTACGACAGCTAACCCTAAACCTAACTCTAACCCTAGCCCTATCCTTAATGCTCTCGATTCTAACCCTGACCCTAAACCTAACCCTAACCCTAACCCTAACACTAAATGCACTGAATTCTAATCCTGACTCTATCCCTAAATATGCCTGATTCTAACGCTATAACTAAATCATCAATTTCAACACTAACCCTAAGCCCAAATGCTCTGAATTATGACCCAAAATGCTCTCCTGACCCTAAGCCTAACCCAAAACCTCGATTCTACCAACACAAACCCTAACCCTAATCCTAACCCAACTCCTCCCCTACCCCTAAATGCACTCAAACCCTGACCTTAACACCAACCCTACCGCTAAAAATGGTCCTGATTGTAACCCTAATCCTAACCCTAAACTTCACCCTAACACTGACCCTCGATTCTACGAAAGCTAACCCTATACCTAACTCTAACCCTAACACTATCCTCAAATGCACTCGATTCTAACCCTCACCCTAAACATAAACCTAACACTATCCCTAACCCTAACCCTAAACGCACTGGATTCTAACCATAACTCTAACCCTAATGTGCTCCATTATAACCCTAACACTAAATCGTCAATCTCAACACTAAGCCTAACCCTAAATGCCCTCGACTCTAACCCAAAAGGCAATCCTGACCCTAAGCCTAACCCTAAACTTCGACTTTACCAACACAAACCCTAACCCTAATCCCAACCCTACTCCTATCCCTACCTCTATATGCACTCTAACCCTAACCCTGACCCAACCCCTAACACTAAAAATGCGCTTGATTCTATCCCTAACCCTAACCCTAACCCTAACCCTAACCCTAACACTCAATTCTACGAAACCTAACCCTAAACCTAACTCTAACCCTAACACTATCCTTAAATGCTCTCGAATCTAATCCTGACCCTAATAACCCTATCCCTAACCCTAAGCTTAAATATAGTGGATTCTAACCATAGCTGTAACGCTGATGTGCTCGATTATAACCCTAACATTAAATCGTCAATCTGAACACTAACCCTAACCCTAAATGCACTCCACTCTAACCCAAAAGGCAATCCTCACCCTACGCCTAACCCTAAACTTCGATTCCACCAACACAAACCTTAACCCTAATCCTAACCCTACCCTACCCCTAAATGCACTCTAACCCTACCCCTACCCCTTGCACTAACCCTAACCCTAACGAATTCTAACCAAAACTCTAACCCGAAATGTGCTCGATTCTAACCCAAACACTAAATCGTCAATTTCAACACTATCCCTAACCCTAAATGCACTCGACTCTAACCCAAAAGCCATTCCTGACCCTAAGCCTAACCCCAAACCTCGATTCTACCAACACAAACCTTAACCCTAATACTAACCCTACTCCTACGCCTACCGCTAAATGCACTCTAAGCCATACCCTGATGAAAAACAGACCACTAAAAATGTGCCTGATTCTAACCCTAACCCTAACCCTAAGCCTAACCTTAAGCCTAACCCAAGATTCTACGAAAGCGAACGCTAAACCTAACTCTAACCCTAGCACTATCCTTAAATGCTCTCGATTTTAACCGTGACCCTCAACCTAACCCTAACCCTAACGCTAACCCTAAATGCACTGAATTCTAAGCATAACACTAACCCTAAATGTGCTCGATTCAAACCCTAACACTAAATCGTCAATTTGAACACTAACCCAAAGCCTAAATACACTCGATTCTGATCCAAAATGCAATCCTGACCCTAAGCCTAAACCTAAACCTCGATTCTACCAACACAAACCTTAACCCTAATCCTAACCCTATCCCTTCCACTAGCCCTAAAAGCACTTTAACCCTAATCCTCACCCTAACGCTAACACTAAAACTCTGCTTGATTCTAACCCTAACCCTCACCCTAAGCCTAACCCTAAGCCTAACCCTCGATTCTACGAAAGCTAACCCTAAACCTAACTCTAACCCTAGCCCTATCCTTAATGCTCTCCATTCTAACCCTGACCCTAAACCTAACCCTAACCCTAACCCTAACACTAAATGCACTGAATTCTAATCCTGACTCTATCCCTCAATATGCCTGATTCTAACGCTATAACTAAATAATCAATTTCAACACTAACCCTAAGCCCAAATGCTCTGAATTATGACCCAAAATGCTCTCCTGACCCTAAGCCTAACCCAAAACCTCGATTCTACCAACACAAACCCTAACCCTAATCCTAACCCAACTCCTCCCCTACCCCTAAATGCACTCCCACCCTGACCCTAACACCAACCCTAACGCTAAAAATGCTCCTGATTCTAACCCTAATCCTAACCCTAAATTTCACCCTAACACTGACCCTCGATTCTATGAAAGCTAACCCTATACCTAACTCTAACCCTAACACTACCCTCAAATGCACTCGATTCTAACCCTCACCCTAAACATAAACCTAACCCTATCCCTCACCCTAACCCTAAATGCACTGGATTCTAACCATAACTCTAACCCTAATGTGCTCGATTATAACCCTAACACTAAATCGTCATTCTCAACACTAACCCTAACCCTACATGCACTCAGCTCTAACCCAAAAGGCAATCCTGACCCTAAGCCTAACCCTAACCTCGTTTCCACCAACACCAACCTTAACCCTAATCCTAACCCTACTCCTACGCCTACCCCTAAATTCACTCTAAGCCATACCCTGATGAAAAGCAGACCACTAAAAATGTGCCTGATTCTAACCCTAACCCCAACCCTAAGCCTAACCTTAAGCCTAACCCTCGATGCTACGAAAGTGAACGCTGAACCTAACTCTAACCCTAGCACTATCCTTAAATGCTCTCGATTTTAACAGTGACCCTCAACCTAACCCTAACCTTAATGCTAACCCTAAGTGCACTGAATTCTAAGCATAACTCTAACCCTAAATGTGCTCGATTCAAACCCTAACACTAAATCGTCAATTTGAACACTAACGCAAAGCCTAAATACACTCGATTCTGATCCAAAATGCAATGCTGACCCTAAGCCTAAACCTAAACCTCGATTCTACCAACACAAACCTTAACCCTAATCCTAACCCTATCCCTTCCACTAGCCCTAAAAGCACTTTAACCCTAATCCTCACCTTGACGCTAACACTAAAACTGTGCTTGATTCTAACCCTAACCCTCAACCTAAGCCTAACCCTCAATTCTACGAAAGCGAACGCTAAACCTAACTCTAACCCTATCACTATCCTTAAATGCTCTCGATTTTAACAGTGACCCTCAACCTAACCCTAACCCTAACGCTAACCTTAAATGCACTGAATTCTAACCAAAACTCTAACCCTAAATGTGCTCGATTCTAACCCAAACACTAAATCGTCAATTTGAACACTATCCCTAACCCTAAATGCACTCGACTCTAACCCAAAAGCCATTCCTGACCCTAAGCCTAAACCTAAACCTCGATTCTACCAACACAAACCTTAACCCTAATCCTAACCCTACTCCTACGCCTACCGCTAAATGCACTCTAAGCCATACCCTGATGAAAAGCAGAGCACTAAAAATGGGCCTGATTCTAACCCTAACCCTAACCCTAAGCCTAACCTTAAGCCTAACCCAAGATTCTACGAAAGCGAACGCTAAACCTAACTCTAACCCTAGCACTATCCTTAAATGCTCTCGATTTTAACCGTGACCCTCAACCTAACCCTAACCCTAACGCTAACCCTAAATGCACTGAATTCGAAGCATAACACTAACCCTAAATGTGCTCGATTCAAACCCTAACACTAAATCGTCAATTTGAACACTAACCCAAAGCCTAAATACACTCGATTCTGATCCAAAATGCAATCCTGACCCTAAGCCTAAACCTAAACCTCGATTCTACCAACACAAACCTTAACCCTAATCCTAACCCTATCCCTTCCACTAGCCCTAAAAGCACTTTAACCCTAATCCTCACCCTAACGCTAACACTAAAACTCTGCTTGATTCTAACCCTAACCCTCACCCTAAGCCTAACCCTAAGCCTAACCCTCGATTCTACGAAAGCTAACCCTAAACCTAACTCTAACCCTAGCCCTATCCTTAATGCTCTCCATTCTAACCCTGACCCTAAACCTAACCCTAACCCTAACCCTAACACTAAATGCACTGAATTCTAATCCTGACTCTATCCCTAAATATGCCTGATTCTAACGCTATAACTAAATAATCAATTTCAACACTAACCCTAAGCCCAAATGCTCTGAATTATGACCCAAAATGCTCTCCAGACCCTAAGCCTAACCCAAAACCTCGATTCTACCAACACAAACCCTAACCCTAATCCTAACCCAACTCCTCCCCTACCCCTAAATGCACTCACACCCTGACCCTAACACCAACCCTAACGCTAAAAATGCTCCTGATTCTAACCCTAATCCTAACCCTAAATTTCACCCTAACACTGACCCTCGATTCTACGAAAGCTAACCCTATACCTAACTCTAACCCTAACACTATCCTCAAATGCACTCGATTCTAACCCTCACCCTAAACATAAACCTAACCCTATCCCTCACCTAACCCTAAATGCACTGGATTCTAACCATAACTCTAACCCTAATGTGCTCGATTATAACCCTAACACTAAATCGTCAATCTCAACACTAAGCCTAACCCTAAATGCCCTCGACTCTAACCCAAAAGGCAATCCTGACCCTAAGCCTAACCCTAAACCTCGACTTTACCAACACAAACCCTAACCCTAATCCCAACCCTACTCCTATCCCTACCTCTATATGCACTCTAACCCTATCCCTGACCCAACCCCTAACACTAAAAATGCGCTTGATTCTATCCCTAACCCTAACCCTAACCCTAACCCTAACCCTCAATTCTACGAAACCTAACCCTAAACCTAACTCTAACCCTAACACTATCCTTAAATGCTCTCGATTCTAATCCTGACCCTAATAACCCTAACCCTAACCCTAAGCTGAAATATAGTGGATTCTAACCGTAACTCTAACCCTAATGTGCTCGATTCTAAGGCTAACACAAAATCGTCAATCTCAACACTAACCCTAATTCTAAATGCACTCAGTTGTAACCCAAAAGGCAATCCTCACCCTACGCCTAACCCTAAACTTCGATTCTACCAACACAAACCCTAACCCTAATCCTAACCCTACCCCTACCCCTACCCCTAAATGCACTCTAATCCTACCCGTACCCCTTACACTAACCCTAACCCTAACGAATTCTAACCAAAACTCTAACCCGAAATATGCTCGATTCTAACCCAAACACTAAATCGTCAATTTCAACACTATCCCTAACCCTAAATGCACTCGACTCTAACCCAAAAGCCATTCCTGACCCTAAGCCTAACCCTAAACCTCGATTCTACCAACACAAACCTTAAGCCTAATTCAAACCCTGCTCCTACGCCTACCGCTAAATGCACTCTAAGCCATACCCTGATGAAAAGCAGAGCACTAAAAATGGGCCTGATTCTAACCCTAACCCTAACCCTAAGCCTAACCTTAAGCCTAACCCTCGATTCTAGGAAAGCGAACGCTAAACCTAACTCTAACCCTAGCACTATCCTTAAATGCTCTCGATTTTAACCGTGACCCTCAACCTAACCCTAACCCTAACCCTAACCCTAAATGCACTGAATTCTAAGCATAACTCTAAGCCTAAATGTGCTCGATTCAAACCCTAACACTAAATCGTCAATTTGAACACTAACCCAAAGCCTAAATACACTCGATTCTGATCCAAAATGCAATCCTGACCCTAAGCCTAAACCTAAACCTCGATTCTACCAACACAAACCTTAACCCTAATCCTAACCCTATCCCTTCCACTAGCCCTAAAAGCACTTTAACCCTAATCCTCACCCTAACGCTAACACTAAAACTCTGCTTGATTCTAACCCTAACCCTCACCCTAAGCCTAACCCTAAGCCCAACCCTCGATTCTACGACAGCTAACCCTAAACCTAACTCTAACCCTAGCCCTATCCTTAATGCTCTCGATTCTAACCCTGACCCTAAACCTAACCCTAACCCTAACCCTAACACTAAATGCACTGAATTCTAATCCTGACTCTATCCCTAAATATGCCTGATTCTAACGCTATAACTAAATCATCAATTTCAACACTAACCCTAAGCCCAAATGCTCTGAATTATGACCCAAAATGCTCTCCTGACCCTAAGCCTAACCCAAAACCTCGATTCTACCAACACAAACCCTAACCCTAATCCTAACCCTACTCCTATCCCTACCCCTAAATGCACTCAAACCCTGACCCTGACCCAACCCTAACACTCCTGATTGTAACCCTAATCCTAACCCTAAACTTCACCCTAACCCTAACCCTAACACTCAATTCTACGAAACCTAACCCTAAACCTAACTCTAACCCTAACATTATCCTTAAATGCTCTCGAATCTAATCCTGACCCTAATAACCCTATCCCTAACCCTAAGCTTAAATATAGTGGATTCTAACCATAGCTGTAACGCTGATGTGCTCGATTATAACCCTAACATTAAATCGTCAATCTGAACAATAACCCTAACCCTAAATGCACTCCACTCTAACCCAAAAGGCAATCCTCACCCTACGCCTAACCCTAAACTTCGATTCCTCCAACACAAACCCTAACCCTAATCCTAACCCTACCCCTACCCCTAAATGCACTCTAACCCTACCCCTACCCCTTGCACTAACCCTAACCCTAACGAATTCTAACCAAAACTCTAACCCGAAATGTGCTCGATTCTAACCCAAACACTAAATCGTCAATTTCAACACTATCCCTAACCCTAAATGCACTCGACTCTAACCCAAAAGCCATTCCTGACCCTAAGCCTAACCCCAAACCTCGATTCTACCAACACAAACCTTAACCCTAATCCTAACCCTACTCCTACGCCTACCGCTAAATGCACTCTAAGCCATACCCTGATGAAAAACAGACCACTAAAAATGTGCCTGATTCTAACCCTAACCCTAACCCTAAGCCTAACCTTAAGCCTAACCCAAGATTCTACGAAAGCGAACGCTAAACCTAACTCTAACCCTAGCACTATCCTTAAATGCTCTCGATTTTAACCGTGACCCTCAACCTAACCCTAACCCTAACGCTAACCCTAAATGCACTGAATTCGAAGCATAACACTAACCCTAAATGTGCTCGATTCAAACCCTAACACTAAATCGTCAATTTGAACACTAACCCAAAGCCTAAATACACTCGATTCTGATCCAAAATGCAATCCTGACCCTAAGCCTAAACCTAAACCTCGATTCTACCAACACAAACCTTAACCCTAATCCTAACCCTATCCCTTCCACTAGCCCTAAAAGCACTTTAACCCTAATCCTCACCCTAACGCTAACACTAAAACTCTGCTTGATTCTAACCCTAACCCTCACCCTAAGCCTAACCCTAAGCCCAACCCTCGATTCTACGACAGCTAACCCTAAACCTAACTCTAACCCTAGCCCTATCCTTAATGCTCTCGATTCTAACCCTGACCCTAAACCTAACCCTAACCCTAACCCTAACACTAAATGCACTGAATTCTAATCCTGACTCTATCCCTAAATATGCCTGATTCTAACGCTATAACTAAATCATCAATTTCAACACTAACCCTAAGCCCAAATGCTCTGAATTATGACCCAAAATGCTCTCCTGACCCTAAGCCTAACCCAAAACCTCGATTCTACCAACACAAACCCTAACCCTAATCCTAACCCTACTCCTATCCCTACCCCTAAATGCACTCAAACCCTGACCCTGACCCAACCCTAACACTCCTGATTGTAACCCTAATCCTAACCCTAAACTTCACCCTAACCCTAACCCTAACACTCAATTCTACGAAACCTAACCCTAAACCTAACTCTAACCCTAACATTATCCTTAAATGCTCTCGAATCTAATCCTGACCCTAATAACCCTATCCCTAACCCTAAGCTTAAATATAGTGGATTCTAACCATAGCTGTAACGCTGATGTGCTCGATTATAACCCTAACATTAAATCGTCAATCTGAACAATAACCCTAACCCTAAATGCACTCCACTCTAACCCAAAAGGCAATCCTCACCCTACGCCTAACCCTAAACTTCGATTCCTCCAACACAAACCCTAACCCTAATCCTAACCCTACCCCTACCCCTAAATGCACTCTAACCCTACCCCTACCCCTTGCACTAACCCTAACCCTAACGAATTCTAACCAAAACTCTAACCCGAAATGTGCTCGATTCTAACCCAAACACTAAATCGTCAATTTCAACACTATCCCTAACCCTAAATGCACTCGACTCTAACCCAAAAGCCATTCCTGACCCTAAGCCTAACCCCAAACCTCGATTCTACCAACACAAACCTTAACCCTAATCCTAACCCTACTCCTACGCCTACCGCTAAATGCACTCTAAGCCATACCCTGATGAAAAACAGACCACTAAAAATGTGCCTGATTCTAACCCTAACCCTAACCCTAAGCCTAACCTTAAGCCTAACCCAAGATTCTACGAAAGCGAACGCTAAACCTAACTCTAACCCTAGCACTATCCTTAAATGCTCTCGATTTTAACCGTGACCCTCAACCTAACCCTAACCCTAACGCTAACCCTAAATGCACTGAATTCGAAGCATAACACTAACCCTAAATGTGCTCGATTCAAACCCTAACACTAAATCGTCAATTTGAACACTAACCCAAAGCCTAAATACACTCGATTCTGATCCAAAATGCAATCCTGACCCTAAGCCTAAACCTAAACCTCGATTCTACCAACACAAACCTTAACCCTAATCCTAACCCTATCCCTTCCACTAGCCCTAAAAGCACTTTAACCCTAATCCTCACCCTAACGCTAACACTAAAACTCTGCTTGATTCTAACCCTAACCCTCACCCTAAGCCTAACCCTAAGCCTAACCCTCGATTCTACGAAAGCTAACCCTAAACCTAACTCTAACCCTAGCCCTATCCTTAATGCTCTCCATTCTAACCCTGACCCTAAACCTAACCCTAACCCTAACCCTAACACTAAATGCACTGAATTCTAATCCTGACTCTATCCCTAAATATGCCTGATTCTAACGCTATAACTAAATAATCAATTTCAACACTAACCCTAAGCCCAAATGCTCTGAATTATGACCCAAAATGCTCTCCAGACCCTAAGCCTAACCCAAAACCTCGATTCTACCAACACAAACCCTAACCCTAATCCTAACCCAACTCCTCCCCTACCCCTAAATGCACTCACACCCTGACCCTAACACCAACCCTAACGCTAAAAATGCTCCTGATTCTAACCCTAATCCTAACCCTAAATTTCACCCTAACACTGACCCTCGATTCTACGAAAGCTAACCCTATACCTAACTCTAACCCTAACACTATCCTCAAATGCACTCGATTCTAACCCTCACCCTAAACATAAACCTAACCCTATCCCTCACCCTAACCCTAAATGCACTGGATTCTAACCATAACTCTAACCCTAATGTGCTCGATTATAACCCTAACACTAAATCGTCAATCTCAACACTAAGCCTAACCCTAAATGCCCTCGACTCTAACCCAAAAGGCAATCCTGACCCTAAGCCTAACCCTAAACCTCGACTTTACCAACACAAACCCTAACCCTAATCCCAACCCTACTCCTATCCCTACCTCTATATGCACTCTAACCCTATCCCTGACCCAACCCCTAACACTAAAAATGCGCTTGATTCTATCCCTAACCCTAACCCTAACCCTAACCCTAACCCTAACCCTCAATTCTACGAAACGTAACCCTAAACCTAACTCTAACCCTAACACTATCCTTAAATGCTCTCGATTCTAATCCTGACCCTAATAACCCTAACCCTAACCCTAAGCTGAAATATAGTGGATTCTAACCGTAACTCTAACCCTAATGTGCTCGATTCTAAGGCTAACACAAAATCGTCAATCTCAACACTAACCCTAACTCTAAATGCACTCAGTTGTAACCCAAAAGGCAATCCTCACCCTACGCCTAACCCTAAACTTCGATTCTACCAACACAAACCCTAACCCTAATCCTAACCCTACCCCTACCCCTACCCCTAAATGCACTCTAATCCTACCCCTACCCCTTACACTAACCCTAACCCTAACGAATTCTAACCAAAACTCTAACCCGAAATGTGCTCGATTCTAACCCAAACACTAAATCGTCAATTTCAACACTATCCCTAACCCTAAATGCACTCGACTCTAACCCAAAAGCCATTCCTGACCCTAAGCCTAACCCTAAACCTCGATTCTACCAACACAAACCTTAAGCCTAATCCTAACCCTGCTCCTACGCCTACCGCTAAATGCACTCTAAGCCATACCCTGATGAAAAGCAGACCACTAAAAATGTGCCTGATTCTAACCCTAACCCTAACCCTAAGCCTAACCTTAAGCCTAACCCTCGATTCTAGGAAAGCGAACGCTAAACCTAACTCTAACCCTAGCACTATCCTTAAATGCTCTCGATTTTAACCGTGACCCTCAACCTAACCCTAACCCTAACGCTAACCCTAAATGCACTGAATTCTAAGCATAACACTAACCCTAAATGTGCTCGATTCAAACCTTAACACTAAATCGTCAATTTGAACACTAACCCAAAGCCTAAATACACTCGATTCTGATCCAAAATGCAATCCTGACCCTAAGCCTAAACCTAAACCTCGATTCTACCAACACAAACCTTAACCCTAATCCTAACCCTATCCCTTCCACTAGCCCTAAAAGCACTTTAACCCTAATCCTCACCCTAACGCTAACACTAAAACTCTGCTTGATTCTAACCCTAACCCTCACCCTAAGCCTAACCCTAAGCCTAACCCTCGATTCTACGAAAGCTAACCCTAAACCTAACTCTAACCCTAGCCCTATCCTTAATGCTCTCCATTCTAACCCTGACCCTAAACCTAACCCTAACCCTAACCCTAACACTAAATGCACTGAATTCTAATCCTAACTCTATACCTCAATATGCCTGATTCTAACACTATAACTAAATAATCAATTTCAACACTAACCCTAAGCCCAAATGCTCTGAATTATGACCCAAAATGGTCTCCTGACCCTAAGCCTAACCCAAAACCTCGATTCTACCAACACAAACCCTAACCCTAATCCTAACCCAACTCCTCCCCTACCCCTAAATGCACTCACACCCTGACCGTAACACCAACCCTACCGCTAAAAATGCTCCTGATTCTAACCCTAA
>NW_027325298.1:0-38197 GCF_028372415.1 Notamacropus eugenii | reverse complement strand
GTTAGGGGTATGGTTAGAGTACATTTAGCGGTAGGGGTTGGGGCACGGTTAGAATTAAGGTTAGGGTCAGTGTTGGTAGAATCGAGGTTTAGGGTTAGGCTCAGGGTCAGGATTGCCTTTTGGGTTAGAATCGAGTCCATTTAGGCTTGCGGTTACTGTTGAGATTGACGAATTAGTGTTAGGGTTAGAATCAAGAACATTACAGTTAGAGTTATGGTTAGAATCCAGTGCATTTAGGGTTAGGCTTAGGCTTACGGTTACGGTTATGTTTAGGGTGAGGGTTAGAATCGAGTGCATTCAAGGATAGTGTTAGGCTTACAGTTAGGTTTAGGGTTAGCTTTCGTAGATTCGAGGGTTAGGCTTCGGGTTAGGGTTAGCGTTAGGGTTAGGGTTAGAATCAGGCGCAATTTTAGTGTTATGGTTGGGGTTAGGGTATGGCTTCGAGTGCATTTAGGGGTAGGGGTAGGAGTAGGGTTAGGATTAGTCTTAAGGTTTGTGTTGGTAGAATCGACGTTTAAGGTTAGGCTTAGGGTCATGATTGCCTTTTGGGTTAGAATTGAGTGCATTTAGGGTTAGAGTTAGTGTTGAGATTGACGATTTAGGATTAGAGTTAAAATCGAGCACATTAGGGTTAGAGTTATGGTTAGAATCCAGTGCATTTAGGGTTAGGGATAGGGTTAGGATAACGGTTATGTTTAGGTTGAGTGTTAGCATCGAGTGCATTTAAGGATAATGTTAGGGTAAGAGTTTGGTTAGGGTTAGATTTCTTAGAATCGACGGTTAGGGTTAGGCTTAGGCTTAGGGTTAGGTTGAGGGTTAGGGTTAGAATCAAGGGCATTTTAGTGTTAAGGTTAGGGTTAGGGTTAGGGTTAGAGGGCATTCAGCGGTAGGGTAGGAGTAGGGTTAGGATTAGGGTTAGAGTTTTTGTTGGTAGAATTGAGGTTCAGGCTTAGGCTTAGGGTCAGGATTGCCTTTTGGGTTAGAGTCGAGTGCTTTTAGGGTTAGGCTTAGTGTTGAGATTGACGATTTAGTATTAGCGTTATAATCGAGCACATTAGGGTTAGAGTTATCGTTAGAATCCAGTGCATTTAGGGTTAGGATTAGGGTTAGGCTTAGGGTTATGTTCAGGGTGAGGGTTAGAATCGAGTGCATTTAAGGATAGTGTTAGGGCTAGAGTTATGTATAAGGTTAGCTTTTGTAGAATTGATTGTTAGGGTTAGGGTTAGGGTCAGGAATGGCTTTTGGGTTAGAATCCAGTGCATTTAGGCTTAGGGATAGTGTTGAAATTGACGATTTAGTGTTAGGGTTAGAATGGAGCACATTTAGGGTTAGAGTTTTGGTTAGAATTCGTTAGGGTTAGGGTTAGTGTTAGGGATAAGGGTTGGGTTAGAGTGCATTTAGGGGTAGGGGTAGGGGTAGGGTTAGGATTAGGGTTAGGGTTTGTGTTGGTAGAATCGAAGTTTAGGGTTAGGCTTAGGGTCAGGATTGCCTTTTGGGTTAGAATCGAGTGCATTTAGGGTTAAGGTTAGTGTTGAAATTGACGATTTAGTGTTAGGGTTATAATCAAGCACATTATGGTTAGAGTTGTGGTAAGAATTCACTGCATTTAGGCTTAGGGTTAGGGTTAGGATTATTACGGTCAGGACTAGAATCGAGAGCATTTAAGGATAGTTTTAGGCTTAGAGTTAGGTTTAGGGTTAGGTGTCGTAGAATTGTGGGTTAGGGTTTGGGTTAGGGTTAGGGTTAGGGTTAGAATCAAGCGCATTTTTAGTGTTAGGGGTTGGGTTAGGGTTAGGGTTAGAGTGCATATAGAGGTAGGGATAGGAGTAAGGTTAGGATTAGGGTTAGGGTTTCTGTTGGAAGAATCGAGGTTTAGGGTTAGACTTAGGGTCAGGATTGCCTTTTGGGTTAGAGTCGAGTGCATTTAGGGTTAGGCTTAGTGTTGAGATTGACAATTTAGTGTTAGGGTTATAATCGAGCACATTAGGGTTAGAGTTATGGTTAGAATCCAGTGCATTTAAGGTTAGGATTAGGGTTAGGGTTAGGGTTATGTTCAGGGTGAGCGTTAGAATCGAGTGCATTTAAGCATAGTGTTAGGGTTGGAGTTAGCTTTAGGGTTAGCTTTCCTAGAATCGAGGGTTAGGCTTAGAGTGAGGTTTAGGGTTAGAATCAAGCACAGTTTTAGTGTTAGCGTTAGGGTTAGTGTAAAGGTTAGAGTGCATTTAGAGGTAGGGGTAGCGGTAGGATTAGGATTTGGGTTAGGGTTAGTGATGGTAGAATCGAGGATTAGGTTTAGTCTTAGGGTCATGATTGCATTTTGGATCAGAATCGAGTTTATTTAGGCTTTGGGTTAGTGTTCAAATTGACGTTTTAGTGTTATGGTTTGAATCGAGCACATTTAGGATTAGAGTTATGATTAGTATTCAGTGCATTTAGGTTTAGGATTAGGGTTAGGGGTAGGGTTAGGGTTAGGTTTAGGGTCAGGGTTAGAATCGAGAGCATTTAAGGACAGTGCTAGGCTTAGAGTTAGGTTTAGGGTTAGCTTTCTTAGAATCGAGGGTTAGGCTTAGGATTAGGCTTAGGGTGAGGGTTAGGGTTAGAATCAAGCACAGTTTCAGTGTTAGTGTTAGAGTGAGGGTTAGGGTTAAAGTGCTCTTAGGGCTAGTGGTAGGGGTAGGGGTAGGATTAGGGTTAAGGTTTGTGTTGGTAGAATCGAGGTTTAGATTTAGGCTTAGTGTCAGGATTGCATTTTGGATCAGAATCGAGTGTATTTAGGCTTTGCGTTAGTGTTCAAATTGACGTTTTAGTGTTATGGTTTGAATCGAGCACATTTAGGATTAGAGTTATGATTAGTATTCAGTGCATTTAGGTTTAGGATTAGGGTTAGGGGTAGGGTTAGGGTTAGGTTTAGGGTCAGGGTTAGAATCGAGAGCATTTAAGGACAGTGCTAGGCTTAGAGTTAGGTTTAGGGTTAGCTTTCTTAGAATCGAGGGTTAGGCTTAGGATTAGGCTTAGGGTGAGGGTTAGGGTTAGAATCAAGCACAGTTTTAGTGTTAGTGTTAGAGTGAGGGTTAGGGTTAAAGTGCTCTTAGGGCTAGTGGTAGGGGTAGGGGTAGGATTAGGGTTAAGGTTTGTGTTGGTAGAATCAAGGTTTAGATTTAGGCTTAGTGTCAGGATTGCATTTTGGATCAGAATCGAGTGTATTTAGGCTTTGCGTTAGTGTTCAAATTGACGATTTAGTGTTAGGGTTTGAATCGAGCATATTTAGGGTTAGAGTTATGGTTAGAATTCAGTGCATTTAGGATTAGGGTTAGGGCTAGGGTTAGGTTTAGGGTCAGGGTTAGAATCGAGAGCATTTAAGGACAGTGCTAGGCTTAGAGTTAGGTTTAGGGTTAGCTTTCTTAGAATCGAGGGTTAGGCTTAGGATTAGGCTTAGGGTGAGGGTTAGGGTTAGAATCAAGCACAGTTTTAGTGTTAGCGTTAGGGTGAGGGTTAGGGTTAAAGTGCTTTTCGGGCTAGAGGAAGCGATAGGGTTAGGATTAGGGTTAAGGTTTGTGTTGGTAGAATCGAAATTTAGGGTTAGGCTTAGGGTCAAGATTGCCTTTTGGGTTAGAATCGAGTGCATTTATGGTTAGGGTTAGTGTTGAGATTGACGATTTAGTGTTAGGCTTGGAATCTTGCACATGAGGGTTAGAGTTATGGTTAGAATCCACTGCATTTAGGCTTAGGGTTAGGGTTAGGGTTATTAGGGTCAGGGTTAGAATCGAGAGCGTTTAAGGATAGTGCTAGGGTTAGAGTTATGTTTAGCGTTCACTTTCGTAGAATCGAGGGTTAGGCTTAAGGTTAGGTTTAGGCTTAGGGTTAGGGTTAGATTCGGGCGCATTTTTAGTGTTCTGGTTTTCGTTAGGGTATGGCTTAGAGTGCATTTAGGGGTAGGGGTAGAAGTAGGGTTAGGATATGTTTAAGGTTTGTGTTGGTAGAATCGAGGTTTAGGATTAGGCTGAGGGTCAGGAATGGCTTTTGGGTTAGAATCCAGTGCATTTAGGCTTAGGGATAGTGTTGAAATTGACGATTTCGTTTTAGCGTTAGAATCAAGCACATTTAGGGATAGAGTTATGGTTAGATTTCGTTAGGGTTACGGTTAGTGTTAGGGTTAGGGGTATGGTTAGAGTGCATTTAGCGGTAGGGCTTGGGGCACGGTTAGAATTAAGGTTAGGGTTAGTGTTGGTAGAATCGAGGGTTAGGGTTAGGCTCAGGGTCAATATTCCCATTTAGGTTAGAATCGAGTGCATTGAGGCTTGCGGTTACTGTTGAGATTGACGAATTAGTGTTAGGGTTAGAATCAAGAACATTACCTTTAGAGTTATGGTTAGAATCCAGTGCATTTAGGGTTAGGCTTAGGCTTAGGGTTACGGTTATGTTTAGGGTGAGGGTTAGAATCGAGTGCATTTAAGGATAGTGTTAGGCTTCCAGTTAGGTTTAGGGTTAGCTTTCGTAGAATCGAGGGTTAGGCTTCGGGTTAGGGTTAGCGTTAGGGTTAGGGTTAGAATCAGGCGCAATTTTAGTGTTATGGTTGGGGTTAGGGTATGGCTTAGAGTGCATTTAGGGGTAGGGGTAGGAGTAGGGTTAGGATTAGTCTTAAGGTTTGTGTTGGTAGAATCGAGGTTTAAGGTTAGGCTAAGGGTCAGGATTGCCTTTTGGGTTAGAATCGAGTGCATTTAGGGTTAGAGTTAGTGTTGAGATTGACGATTTAGTATTAGGGTTATAATCGAGCACATTAGGGTTAGAGTTATGGTTAGAATCCAGTGCATTTAGGGTTAGGATTAGGGTTAGGGTTAGGGTTAGGGTTAGGTTTAGGGTCAGGGTTAGAATCGAGAGAATTTAAGGACAGTGCTAGGCTTAGAGTTAGGTTTAGGGTTAGCTTTCGTAGAATCGAGGCTTAGGCTTAGGATTAGGCTTAGGGTGAGGGTTAGGGTTAGAATCAAGCACAGTTTTAGTGTTAGCCTCAGGGTGAGGGTTAGGGTTAAAGTGCTTTTAGGGCTAGTGGTAGGGGTAGGGGTAGGATTAGGGTTAAGGTTTGTGTTGGTAGAATCGAGGTTTAGATTTAGGCTTAGTGTCAGGATTGCATTTTGGATCAGAATCGGGGGTATTTAGACTTTGCGTTAGTGTTCAAATTGACGATTTAGTGTTAGGGTTTGAATCGAGCACATTTAGGGTTAGAGTTATGGTTAGAATTCAGTGCATTTAGGGTTAGGGTTAGGGTTAGGGTTAGGTTTAGGGTCAGGGTTAGAATCGAGAGCATTTCAGGATAGTGCTAGCGTTAGAGTTAGGTTTAGCGTTCGCTTTCATAGAATCGAGGGTTAGGCTGAAGGTTAGGCTTAGGGTTAGGGTTAGGGTTAGAATCAGGCGCATTTTTAGTGTTCTGGTTTTCGTTAGGGTATGGCTTAGAGTGCATTTAGGGGTAGGGGTAGGAGTAGGGGTAGGATTAGGGTTAAGGTGTGTGTTGGTAGAATCGAAGTTTAGGGTTAGGCTTAGGGTCAGGAATGGCTTTTGGGTTAGAATCGAGTGCATATAGGCTTAGGGATAGTGTTGAAATTGACGATTTAGTTTTAGCGTTAGAATCAAGCACATTTAGGGATAGAGTTATGGTTAGAATTCGTTAGGGTTAAGGTTAGTGGTAGAGTTAGGGGTATGGTTAGAGTGCATTTAGCGGTAGGGGTTGGGGCACGGTTAGAATTAAGGTTAGGGTCAGTGTTGGTAGAATCGAGGTTTAGGGTTAGGCTCAGGGTCAGGATTGCCTTTTGGGTTAGAATCGAGTCCATTTAGGCTTGCGGTTACTGTTGAGATTGACGAATTAGTGTTAGGGTTAGAATCAAGAACATTACAGTTAGAGTTATGGTTAGAATCCAGTGCATTTAGGGTTAGGCTTAGGCTTACGGTTACGGTTATGTTTAGGGTGAGTGCTAGAATCGAGTGCATTTAAGGATAGTGTTAGGGTTACAGTTAGGTTTAGGGTTAGTTTTCGTAGAATTGAGGGTTAGTCTTAGGGTGAGGGTTAGGGTTAGAATCAAGCATAGTTTTAGTGTTAGCGTTAGGGTTAGTGTAAGCATTAGAGTGCATTTAGAGGTAGGGGTAGCGGTAGGATTAGGATTTGGGTTAGGGTTAGTGATGGTAGAATCGAGGTTTAGGTTTAGGCTTAGGGTCATGATTGCATTTTGGATCAGAATCGAGTGTATTTAGGCTTTGGTTTAGTGTTCAAATTGACGATTTAGTGTTAGGGTTTGAATCGAGCACCTTTAGAGTTAGAATTAGGGTTTGAATTCAGTGCATTTAGGGTTAAAGTTAGGGTTAGGGTTAGGTTTACGGTCAGGGTTAAAATCGAGAGCATTTAAGGATAGTGCTAGGGTTAGAGTTAGGTTTAGGGTTAACTTTCGTAGAATCGAGGGTTAGGCTTAGTGTTAGGCTTAGGGTGAGGGTTATGGTTAGAATCAAGCACAGTGTTAGTGTTATCGTTAGGGTAAGGGTTAGGGTTAAAGTGCTTTTAGGGCTAGTGGTAGGGGTAGGGTGAGGATTAGGGTTAAGGTTTGTGTTGGTAGAATCGAGGTTTCAGTTTAGGCTTAGGGTCAGGATTGCATTTTGGATCAGAATCGAGTGTATTTAGGAGTAGGGTTAGTGTTGAGATTGACGATTAAGTGTTAGGCTTAGAATTGAGCACATTAGGGTTAGAGTTATGGTTAGAATCCACTGCATTTCGGCTTAGGGTTAGGGTTAAGGTTAGAATCAGGCGCATTTTTATTGTTCTGGTTTGCGTTAGCGTATGGCTTAGAGTTAATTAAGGGGCAGGGCTAGGAGTAGGGTTAGGATTAGGGTTAGGGTTTGTGTTGGTAGAATCGAGGTTGAGGTTTAGGCTTAGGGTCAGGATTGCATTTTGGATCAGAATCGAGTGTATTTAGGCTTTGGGTTACTGTTCAAATTGACGATTTAGTGTTAGGGTTTCAATCGAGCACATTTAGGGTTAGAGTTATGGTTAGAATTCAGTGCATTTAGGGTTAGTGTTAGGGTTAGGTTTAGGGTCAGGGTTAAATCGAGAGCATGTAAGGATAGTGCTAGGGTTAGAGTTAGGTTTAGCGTTCGCTTTCGTAGAATCGAGGGTTAGGCTTAAGGTTAGGCTTGGGGTTAGGGTTAGGGTTAGAAGCAAGGGCATTTTTAGTGTTGTGGTTTTCGTCAGGGTATGGCTTAGAGTGCATTTAGGGGTAGGGGTATGAGTAGAGTTAGGATTAGGGTAAAGGTTTGTATTGGTAGAATCGAGGTTTAGGGTTAGGCTTAGGGTCAGGAATGGCTTTTGGGTTAGAATCGAGTGCATTTAGGCTTAGGGATAGTGTTGAAATTGACGATTTAGTGTTAGGGTTAGAATCGAGCACATTTAGGGTTAGAGTTTTGGTTAGAATTCGTTAGGGTTAGGGTTAGTGTTAGGGGTAGGGGTAGGGTTAGAGTGCATTTAGGGGTAGGGGTAGGGGTAGGGTTAGGATTAGAGTTACGGTTTGTTTTGGTAGAATCGAAGTTTAGGGTTAGGCTTCGGGTCAGGATTGCCTCTTGGGTTAGAATCGGGTGCATTTAGGGTTAGGGTTAGTGTTGAGATTGACGATTTAGTGTTAGGCTTAGAATCAAGCACATGAGGGTTAGAGTTATGGTTAGAATCCACTGCATTTAGGCTTAGGGTTAAGGTTAGGGTTATTAGGGTCAGGGTTAGAATCGAGAGCATTTAAGGATAGTGCTAGGGTTAGAGTTAGGTTTAGGGTTAGCTTTCGTAGAATCGAGGGTTAGGCTTAGGGTTAGGCTTAGGGTGAGGGTTAGGGTTAGAATCAAGCACAGTTTTAGTGTTAGCGTTAGGGTGAGGGTTAGGGTTAAAGTGCTTTTAGGGCTAGAGGAAGCGATAGGGTTAGGATTAGGGTTAAGGTTTGTGTTGGTAGAATCGAAGTTTAGGGTTAGGCTTAGGGTCAAGATTGCCTTTTGGGTTAGAATCGAGTGCATTTATGGTTAGGGTTAGTGTTGAGATTGACGATTTAGTGTTAGGCTTGGAATCAAGCACATGAGCGTTAGAGTTATGGTTAGAATCCACTGCATTTAGGCTTAGGGTTAGGGTTAGGGTTATTAGGGTCAGGGTTAGAATCGAGAGCATTTAAGGATAGTGCTAGTGTTAGAGTTATGTTTAGCGTTCACTTTCGTAGAATCGAGGGTTAGGCTTAAGGTTAGGTTTAGGCTTAGGGTTAGGGTTAGAATCAGGCGCATTTTTACTGTTCTGGTTTTCGTTAGGGTATGGCTTAGAGTGCATTTAGGGGTAGGGGTAGAAGTAGGGTTAGGATAGGTTTAAGGTTTGTGTTGGTAGAATCGAGGTTTAGGATTAGGCTGAGGGTCAGGAATGGCTTTTGGGTTAGAATCCAGTGCATTTAGGCTTAGGGAAAGTGTAGAAATTGACGATTTCGTTTTAGCGTTAGAATCAAGCACATTTAGGGATAGAGTTATGGTTAGATTTCGTTAGGGTTACGGTTAGTGTTAGGGTTAGGGGTATGGTTAGAGTGCATTTAGCGGTAGGGGCTGGGGCACGGTTAGAATTAAGGTTAGGGTTAGTGTTGGTAGAATCGAGGGTTAGGGTTAGGCTCAGGGTCAATATTCCCATTTAGGTTAGAATCGAGTGCATTGAGGCTTAAGGTTACTGTTGAGATTGACGAATTAGTGTTAGGGTTAGAATCAAGAACATTACCTTTAGAGTTATGGTTAGAATCCAGTGCATTTAGGGTTAGGCTTAGGCTTAGGGTTACGGTTATGTTTAGGGTGAGGGTTAGAATCGAGTGCATTTAAGGATAGTGTTAGGCTTCCAGTTAGGTTTAGGGTTAGCTTTCGTAGAATCGAGGGTTAGGCTTCGGGTTAGGGTTAGCGTTAGGGTTAGGGTTAGAATCAGGCACAATTTTAGTGTTATGGTTGGGGTTAGGGTATGGCTTAGAGTGCATTTAGGGGTAGGGGTAGGAGTAGGGTTAGGATTAGTCTTAAGGTTTGTGTTGGTAGAATCGAGGTTTAAGGTTATGCTAAGGGTCAGGATTGCCTTTTGGGTTAGAGTCGAGTGCATTTAGGGTTAGGCTTAGTGTTGAGATTGACGATTTAGTATTAGGGTTATAATCGAGCACATTAGGGTTAGAGTTATGGTTAGAATCCAGTGCATTTAGGGTTAGGATTAGGGTTAGGGTTAGGGTTAGGGTTAGGTGTAGGGTCAGGGTTAGAATCGAGAGAATTTAAGGACAGTGCTAGGCTTAGAGTTAGGTTTAGGGTTAGCTTTCGTAGAATCGAGGGTTAGGCTTAGGATTAGGCTTAGGGTGAGGGTTAGGGTTAGAATCAAGCACAGTTTTAGTGTTAGCCTGAGGGTGAGGGTTAGGGTTAAAGTGCTTTTAGGGCTAGTGGTAGGGGTAGGGGTAGGATTAGGGTTAAGGTTTGTGTTGGTAGAATCGAGGTTTAAGGTTAGGCTAAGGGTCAGGATTGCCTTTTGGGTTAGAGTCGAGTGCATTTAGGGTTAGGCTTAGTGTTGAGATTGACGATTTAGTATTAGGGTTATAATCGAGCACATTAGGGTTAGAGTTATGGTTAGAATCCAGTGCATTTAGGGTTAGGATTAGGGTTAGGGTTAGGGTTAGGGTTAGGTTTAGGGTCAGGGTTAGAATCGAGAGAATTTAAGGACAGTGCTAGGCTTAGAGTTAGGTTTAGGGTTAGCTTTCGTAGAATCGAGGGTTAGGCTTAGGATTAGGCTTAGGGTGAGGGTTAGGGTTAGAATCAAGCACAGTTTTAGTGTTAGCCTTAGGGTGAGGGTTAGGGTTAAAGTGCTTTTAGGGCTAGTGGTAGGGGTAGGGGTAGGATTAGGGTTAAGGTTTGTGTTGGTAGAATCGAGGTTTAGATTTAGGCTTAGTGTCAGGATTGCATTTTGGATCAGAATCGGGTGTATTTAGACTTTGCGTTAGTGTTCAAATTGACGATTTAGTGTTAGGGTTTGAATCGAGCACATTTAGGGTTAGAGTTATGGTTAGAATTCAGTGCATTTAGGGTTAGGGTTAGGGTTAGGGTTAGGTTTAGGGTCAGGGTTAGAATCGAGAGCATTTCAGGATAGTGCTAGCGTTAGAGTTAGGTTTAGCGTTCGCTTTCATAGAATCGAGGGTTAGGCTGAAGGTTAGGCTTAGGGTTAGGGTTAGGGTTAGAATCAGGCGCATTTTTAGTGTTCTGGTTTTCGTTAGGGTATGGCTTAGAGTGCATTTAGGGGTAGGGGTAGGAGTAGGGGTAGGATTAGGGTTAAGGTGTGTGTTGGTAGAATCGAAGTTTAGGGTTAGGCTTAGGGTCAGGAATGGCTTCTTGGTTAGAATCGAGTGCATATAGGCTTAGGGATAGTGTTGAAATTGACGATTTAGTTTTAGCGTTAGAATCAAGCACATTTAGGGATAGAGTTATGGTTAGAATTCGTTAGGGTTAAGGTTAGTGGTAGAGTTAGGGGTATGGTTAGAGTACATTTAGCGGTAGGGGTTGGGGCACGGTTAGAATTAAGGTTAGGGTCAGTGTTGGTAGAATCGAGGTTTAGGGTTAGGCTCAGGGTCAGGATTGCCTTTTGCGTTAGAATCGAGTCCATTTAGGCTTGCGGTTACTGTTGAGATTGACGAATTAGTGTTAGGGTTAGAATCAAGAACATTACAGTTAGAGTTATGGTTAGAATCCAGTGCATTTAGGGTTAGGCTTAGGCTTACGGTTACGGTTATGTTTAGGGTGAGGGTTAGAATCGAGTGCATTCAAGGATAGTGTTAGGCTTACAGTTAGGTTTAGGGTTAGCTTTCGTAGATTCGAGGGTTAGGCTTCGGGTTAGGGTTAGCGTTAGGGTTAGGGTTAGAATCAGGCGCAATTTTAGTGTTATGGTTGGGGTTAGGGTATGGCTTCGAGTGCATTTAGGGGTAGGGGTAGGAGTAGGGTTAGGATTAGTCTTAAGGTTTGTGTTGGTAGAATCGACGTTTAAGGTTAGGCTTAGGGTCATGATTGCCTTTTGGGTTAGAATTGAGTGCATTTAGGGTTAGAGTTAGTGTTGAGATTGACGATTTAGGATTAGAGTTAAAATCGAGCACTTTAGGGTTAGAGTTATGGTTAGAATCCAGTGCATTTAGGGTTAGGGATAGGGTTAGGATAACGGTTATGTTTAGGTTGAGTGTTAGAATCGAGTGCATTTAAGGATAATGTTAGGGTAAGAGTTTGGTTAGGGTTAGATTTCTTAGAATCGACGGTTAGGGTTAGGGTTGAGGTTAGGGTTAGGCTTCGGCTTAGGGTTAGGTTGAGGGTTAGGGTTAGAATCAAGGGCATTTTAGTGTTAAGGTTAGGGTTAGGGTTAGGGTTAGAGGGCATTCAGCGGTAGGGTAGGAGTAGGGTTAGGATTAGGGTTAGGGTTTTTGTTGGTAGAATTGAGGTTCAGGCTTAGGCTTAGGGTCAGGATTGCCTTTTGGGTTAGAGTCGAGTGCTTTTAGGGTTAGGCTTAGTGTTGAGATTGACGATTTAGTATTAGCGTTATAATCGAGCACATTAGGGTTAGAGTTATCGTTAGAATCCAGTGCATTTAGGGTTAGGATTAGGGTTAGGCTTAGGGTTATGTTCAGGGTGAGGGTTAGAATCGAGTGCATTTAAGGATAGTGTTAGGGCTAGAGTTATGTATATGGTTAGCTTTTGTAGAATTGAGGGTTAGGGTTAGGGTTAGGGTCAGGAATGGCTTTTGGGTTAGAATCCAGTGCATTTAGGCTTAGGGATAGTGTTGAAATTGACGATTTAGTGTTAGGGTTAGAATGGAGCACATTTAGGGTTAGAGTTTTGGTTAGAATTCGTTAGGGTTAGGGTTAGGGTTAGGGATAAGGGTTGGGTTAGAGTGCATTTAGGGGTAGGGGTAGGGGTAGGGTTAGGATTAGGGTTAGGGTTTGTGTTGGTAGAATCGAAGTTGAGGGTTAGGCTTAGGGTCAGGATTGCCTTTTGGGTTAGAATCGAGTGCATTTAGGGTTAAGGTTAGTGTTGAGATTGACGATTTAGTGTTAGGGTTATAATCAAGCACATTATGGTTAGAGTTGTGGTAAGAATTCACTGCATTTAGGCTTAGGGTTAGGGTTAGGATTATTACGGTCAGGACTAGAATCGAGAGCATTTAAGGATAGTTTTAGGCTTAGAGTTAGGTTTAGGGTTAGGTGTCGTAGAATTGTGGGTTAGGGTTTGGGTTAGGGTTAGGGTTAGGGTTAGAATCAAGCGCATTTTTAGTGTTAGGGGTTGGGTTAGGGTTAGGGTTAGAGTGCATATAGAGGTAGGGATAGGAGTAAGGTTAGGATTAGGGTTAGGGTTTCTGTTGGAAGAATCGAGGTTTAGGGTTAGACTTAGGGTCAGGATTGCCTTTTGGGTTAGAGTCGAGTGCATTTAGGGTTAGGCTTAGTGTTGAGATTGACAATTTAGTGTTAGGGTTATAATCGAGCACATTAGGGTTAGAGTTATGGTTAGAATCCAGTGCATTTAAGGTTAGGATTAGGGTTAGGGTTAGGGTTATGTTCAGGGTGAGCGTTAGAATCGAGTGCATTTAAGCATAGTGTTAGGGTTGGAGTTAGCTTTAGGGTTAGCTTTCCTAGAATCGAGGGTTAGGCTTAGAGTGAGGTTTAGGGTTAGAATCAAGCACAGTTTTAGTGTTAGCGTTAGGGTTAGTGTAAAGGTTAGAGTGCATTTAGAGGTAGGGGTAGCGGTAGGATTAGGATTTGGGTTAGGGTTAGTGATGGTAGAATCGAGGATTAGGTTTAGTCTTAGGGTCATGATTGCATTTTGGATCAGAATCGAGTGTATTTAGGCTTTGGGTTAGTGTTCAAATTGACGTTTTAGTGTTATGGTTTGAATCGAGCACATTTAGGATTAGAGTTATGATTAGTATTCAGTGCATTTAGGTTTAGGATTAGGGTTAGGGGTAGGGTTAGGGTTAGGTTTAGGGTCAGGGTTAGAATCGAGAGCATTTAAGGACAGTGCTAGGCTTAGAGTTAGGTTTAGGGTTAGCTTTCTTAGAATCGAGGGTTAGGCTTAGGATTAGGCTTAGGGTGAGGGTTAGGGTTAGAATCAAGCACAGTTTCAGTGTTAGTGTTAGAGTGAGGGTTAGGGTTAAAGTGCTCTTAGGGCTAGTGGTAGGGGTAGGGGTAGGATTAGGGTTAAGGTTTGTGTTGGTAGAATCGAGGTTTAGATTTAGGCTTAGTGTCAGGATTGCATTTTGGATCAGAATCGAGTGTATTTAGGCTTTGCGTTAGTGTTCAAATTGACGTTTTAGTGTTATGGTTTGAATCGAGCACATTTAGGATTAGAGTTATGATTAGTATTCAGTGCATTTAGGTTTAGGATTAGGGTTAGGGGTAGGGTTAGGGTTAGGTTTAGGGTCAGGGTTAGAATCGAGAGCATTTAAGGACAGTGCTAGGCTTAGAGTTAGGTTTAGGGTTAGCTTTCTTAGAATCGAGGGTTAGGCTTAGGATTAGGCTTAGGGTGAGGGTTAGGGTTAGAATCAAGCACAGTTTCAGTGTTAGTGTTAGAGTGAGGGTTAGGGTTAAAGTGCTCTTAGGGCTAGTGGTAGGGGTAGGGGTAGGATTAGGGTTAAGGTTTGTGTTGGTAGAATCGAGGTTTAGATTTAGGCTTAGTGTCAGGATTGCATTTTGGATCAGAATCGAGTGTATTTAGGCTTTGCGTTAGTGTTCAAATTGACGTTTTAGTGTTATGGTTTGAATCGAGCACATTTAGGATTAGAGTTATGATTAGTATTCAGTGCATTTAGGTTTAGGATTAGGGTTAGGGGTAGGGTTAGGGTTAGGTTTAGGGTCAGGGTTAGAATCGAGAGCATTTAAGGACAGTGCTAGGCTTAGAGTTAGGTTTAGGGTTAGCTTTCTTAGAATCGAGGGTTAGGCTTAGGATTAGGCTTAGGGTGAGGGTTAGGGTTAGAATCAAGCACAGTTTTAGTGTTAGTGTTAGAGTGAGGGTTAGGGTTAAAGTGCTCTTAGGGCTAGTGGTAGGGGTAGGGGTAGGATTAGGGTTAAGGTTTGTGTTGGTAGAATCGAGGTTTAGATTTAGGCTTAGTGTCAGGATTGCATTTTGGATCAGAATCGAGTGTATTTAGGCTTTGCGTTAGTGTTCAAATTGACGATTTAGTGTTAGGGTTTGAATCGAGCACATTTAGGGTTAGAGTTATGGTTAGAATTCAGTGCATTTAGGATTAGGGTTAGGGCTAGGGTTAGGTTTAGGGTCAGGGTTAGAATCGAGAGCATTTAAGGACAGTGCTAGGCTTAGAGTTAGGTTTAGGGTTAGCTTTCTTAGAATCGAGGGTTAGGCTTAGGATTAGGCTTAGGGTGAGGGTTAGGGTTAGAATCAAGCACAGTTTTAGTGTTAGCGTTAGGGTGAGGGTTAGGGTTAAAGTGCTTTTCGGGCTAGAGGAAGCGATAGGGTTAGGATTAGGGTTAAGGTTTGTGTTGGTAGAATCGAAATTTAGGGTTAGGCTTAGGGTCAAGATTGCCTTTTGGGTTAGAATCGAGTGCATTTATGGTTAGGGTTAGTGTTGAGATTGACGATTTAGTTTTAGGCTTGGAATCAAGCACATGAGCGTTAGAGTTATGGTTAGAATCCACTGCATTTAGGCTTAGGGTTAGGGTTAGGGTTATTAGGGTCAGGGTTAGAATCGAGAGCATTTAAGGATAGTGCTAGGGTTAGAGTTATGTTTAGCGTTCACTTTCGTAGAATCGAGGGTTAGGCTTAAGGTTAGATTTAGGCTTAGGGTTAGGGTTAGAATCAGGCGCATTTTTAGTGTTCTGGTTTTCGTTAGGGTATGGCTTAGAGTGCATTTAGGGGTAGGGGTAGAAGTAGGGTTAGGATAGGTTTAAGGTTTGTGTTGGTAGAATCGAGGTTTAGGATTAGGCTGAGGGTCAGGAATGGCTTTTGGGTTAGAATCCAGTGCATTTAGGCTTAGGGATAGTGTTGAAATTGACGATTTGGTTTTAGCGTTAGAATCAAGCACATTTAGGGATAGAGTTATGGTTAGATTTCGTTAGGGTTACGGTTAGTGTTAGGGTTAGGGGTATGGTTAGAGTGCATTTAGCGGTAGGGCTTGGGGCACGGTTAGAATTAAGGTTAGGGTTAGTGTTGGTAGAATCGAGGGTTAGGGTTAGGCTCAGGGTCAATATTCCCATTTAGGTTAGAATCGAGTGCATTGAGGCTTAAGGTTACTGTTGAGATTGACGAATTAGTGTTAGGGTTAGAATCAAGAACATTACCTTTAGAGTTATGGTTAGAATCCAGTGCATTTAGGGTTAGGCTTAGGCTTAGGGTTACGGTTATGTTTAGGGTGAGGGTTAGAATCGAGTGCATTTAAGGATAGTGTTAGGCTTCCAGTTAGGTTTAGGGTTAGCTTTCGTAGAATCGAGGGTTAGGCTTCGGGTTAGGGTTAGCGTTAGGGTTAGGGTTAGAATCAGGCGCAATTTTAGTGTTATGGTTGGGGTTAGGGTATGGCTTAGAGTGCATTTAGGGGTAGGGGTAGGAGTAGGGTTAGGATTAGTATTAAGGTTTGTGTTGGTAGAATCGAGGTTTAAGGTTAGGCTAAGGGTCAGGATTGCCTTTTGGGTTAGAATCGAGTGCATTTAGGGTTAGAGTTAGTGTTGAGATTGACGATTTAGTATTAGGGTTATAATCGAGCACTTTAGGGTTAGAGTTATGGTTAGAATCCAGTGCATTTAGGGTTAGGATTAGGGTTAGGGTTAGGGTTAGGGTGAGGTTTAGGGTCAGGGTTAGAATCGAGAGAATTTAAGGACAGTGCTAGGCTTAGAGTTAGGTTTAGGGTTAGCTTTCGTAGAATCGAGGCTTAGGCTTAGGATTAGGCTTAGGGTGAGGGTTAGGGTTAGAATCAAGCACAGTTTTAGTGTTAGCCTTAGGGTGAGGGTTAGGGTTAAAGTGCTTTTAGGGCTAGTGGTAGGGGTAGGGGTAGGATTAGGGTTAAGGTTTGTGTTGGTAGAATCGAGGTTTAGATTTAGGCTTAGTGTCAGGATTGCATTTTGGATCAGAATCGGGTGTATTTAGACTTTGCGTTAGTGTTCAAATTGACGATTTAGTGTTAGGGTTTGAATCGAGCACATTTAGGGTTAGAGTTATGGTTAGAATTCAGTGCATTTAGGGTTAGGGTTAGGGTTAGGGTTAGGTTTAGGGTCAGGGTTAGAATCGAGAGCATTTCAGGATAGTGCTAGCGTTAGAGTTAGGTTTAGCGTTCGCTTTCATAGAATCGAGGGTTAGGCTGAAGGTTAGGCTTAGGGTTAGGGTTAGGGTTAGAATCAGGCGCATTTTTAGTGTTCTGGTTTTCGTTAGGGTATGGCTTAGAGTGCATTTAGGGGTAGGGGTAGGAGTAGGGGTAGGATTAGGGTTAAGGTGTGTGTTGGTAGAATCGAAGTTTAGGGTTAGGCTTAGGGTCAGGAATGGCTTCTTGGTTAGAATCGAGTGCATATAGGCTTAGGGATAGTGTTGAAATTGACGATTTAGTTTTAGCGTTAGAATCAAGCACATTTAGGGATAGAGTTATGGTTAGAATTCGTTAGGGTTAAGGTTAGTGGTAGAGTTAGGGGTATGGTTAGAGTACATTTAGCGGTAGGGGTTGGGGCACGGTTAGAATTAAGGTTAGGGTCAGTGTTGGTAGAATCGAGGTTTAGGGTTAGGCTCAGGGTCAGGATTGCCTTTTGCGTTAGAATCGAGTCCATTTAGGCTTGCGGTTACTGTTGAGATTGACGAATTAGTGTTAGGGTTAGAATCAAGAACATTACAGTTAGAGTTATGGTTAGAATCCAGTGCATTTAGGGTTAGGCTTAGGCTTACGGTTACGGTTATGTTTAGGGTGAGGGTTAGAATCGAGTGCATTCAAGGATAGTGTTAGGCTTACAGTTAGGTTTAGGGTTAGCTTTCGTAGATTCGAGGGTTAGGCTTCGGGTTAGGGTTAGCGTTAGGGTTAGGGTTAGAATCAGGCGCAATTTTAGTGTTATGGTTGGGGTTAGGGTATGGCTTCGAGTGCATTTAGGGGTAGGGGTAGGAGTAGGGTTAGGATTAGTCTTAAGGTTTGTGTTGGTAGAATCGACGTTTAAGGTTAGGCTTAGGGTCATGATTGCCTTTTGGGTTAGAATTGAGTGCATTTAGGGTTAGAGTTAGTGTTGAGATTGACGATTTAGGATTAGAGTTAAAATCGAGCACTTTAGGGTTAGAGTTATGGTTAGAATCCAGTGCATTTAGGGTTAGGGATAGGGTTAGGATAACGGTTATGTTTAGGTTGAGTGTTAGAATCGAGTGCATTTAAGGATAATGTTAGGGTAAGAGTTTGGTTAGGGTTAGATTTCTTAGAATCGACGGTTAGGGTTAGGGTTGAGGTTAGGGTTAGGCTTCGGCTTAGGGTTAGGTTGAGGGTTAGGGTTAGAATCAAGGGCATTTTAGTGTTAAGGTTAGGGTTAGGGTTAGGGTTAGAGGGCATTCAGCGGTAGGGTAGGAGTAGGGTTAGGATTAGGGTTAGGGTTTTTGTTGGTAGAATTGAGGTTCAGGCTTAGGCTTAGGGTCAGGATTGCCTTTTGGGTTAGAGTCGAGTGCTTTTAGGGTTAGGCTTAGTGTTGAGATTGACGATTTAGTATTAGCGTTATAATCGAGCACATTAGGGTTAGAGTTATCGTTAGAATCCAGTGCATTTAGGGTTAGGATTAGGGTTAGGCTTAGGGTTATGTTCAGGGTGAGGGTTAGAATCGAGTGCATTTAAGGATAGTGTTAGGGCTAGAGTTATGTATATGGTTAGCTTTTGTAGAATTGAGGGTTAGGGTTAGGGTTAGGGTCAGGAATGGCTTTTGGGTTAGAATCCAGTGCATTTAGGCTTAGGGATAGTGTTGAAATTGACGATTTAGTGTTAGGGTTAGAATGGAGCACATTTAGGGTTAGAGTTTTGGTTAGAATTCGTTAGGGTTAGGGTTAGGGTTAGGGATAAGGGTTGGGTTAGAGTGCATTTAGGGGTAGGGGTAGGGGTAGGGTTAGGATTAGGGTTAGGGTTTGTGTTGGTAGAATCGAAGTTGAGGGTTAGGCTTAGGGTCAGGATTGCCTTTTGGGTTAGAATCGAGTGCATTTAGGGTTAAGGTTAGTGTTGAGATTGACGATTTAGTGTTAGGGTTATAATCAAGCACATTATGGTTAGAGTTGTGGTAAGAATTCACTGCATTTAGGC
Organism: Notamacropus eugenii; assembly: GCF_028372415.1. Taxonomy (NCBI): domain Eukaryota; kingdom Metazoa; phylum Chordata; class Mammalia; order Diprotodontia; family Macropodidae; genus Notamacropus; species Notamacropus eugenii. The sequence goes on along the minus strand of NW_027325298.1, from coordinate 19,914 downwards.
TTAGGGTTAGGGTTAGGATTATTACGGTCAGGACTAGAATCGAGAGCATTTAAGGATAGTTTTAGGCTTAGAGTTAGGTTTAGGGTTAGGTGTCGTAGAATTGTGGGTTAGGGTTTGGGTTAGGGTTAGGGTTAGGGTTAGAATCAAGCGCATTTTTAGTGTTAGGGGTTGGGTTAGGGTTAGGGTTAGAGTGCATATAGAGGTAGGGATAGGAGTAAGGTTAGGATTAGGGTTAGGGTTTCTGTTGGAAGAATCGAGGTTTAGGGTTAGACTTAGGGTCAGGATTGCCTTTTGGGTTAGAGTCGAGTGCATTTAGGGTTAGGCTTAGTGTTGAGATTGACAATTTAGTGTTAGGGTTATAATCGAGCACATTAGGGTTAGAGTTATGGTTAGAATCCAGTGCATTTAAGGTTAGGATTAGGGTTAGGGTTAGGGTTATGTTCAGGGTGAGCGTTAGAATCGAGTGCATTTAAGCATAGTGTTAGGGTTGGAGTTAGCTTTAGGGTTAGCTTTCCTAGAATCGAGGGTTAGGCTTAGAGTGAGGTTTAGGGTTAGAATCAAGCACAGTTTTAGTGTTAGCGTTAGGGTTAGTGTAAAGGTTAGAGTGCATTTAGAGGTAGGGGTAGCGGTAGGATTAGGATTTGGGTTAGGGTTAGTGATGGTAGAATCGAGGATTAGGTTTAGTCTTAGGGTCATGATTGCATTTTGGATCAGAATCGAGTGTATTTAGGCTTTGGGTTAGTGTTCAAATTGACGTTTTAGTGTTATGGTTTGAATCGAGCACATTTAGGATTAGAGTTATGATTAGTATTCAGTGCATTTAGGTTTAGGATTAGGGTTAGGGGTAGGGTTAGGGTTAGGTTTAGGGTCAGGGTTAGAATCGAGAGCATTTAAGGACAGTGCTAGGCTTAGAGTTAGGTTTAGGGTTAGCTTTCTTAGAATCGAGGGTTAGGCTTAGGATTAGGCTTAGGGTGAGGGTTAGGGTTAGAATCAAGCACAGTTTCAGTGTTAGTGTTAGAGTGAGGGTTAGGGTTAAAGTGCTCTTAGGGCTAGTGGTAGGGGTAGGGGTAGGATTAGGGTTAAGGTTTGTGTTGGTAGAATCGAGGTTTAGATTTAGGCTTAGTGTCAGGATTGCATTTTGGATCAGAATCGAGTGTATTTAGGCTTTGCGTTAGTGTTCAAATTGACGTTTTAGTGTTATGGTTTGAATCGAGCACATTTAGGATTAGAGTTATGATTAGTATTCAGTGCATTTAGGTTTAGGATTAGGGTTAGGGGTAGGGTTAGGGTTAGGTTTAGGGTCAGGGTTAGAATCGAGAGCATTTAAGGACAGTGCTAGGCTTAGAGTTAGGTTTAGGGTTAGCTTTCTTAGAATCGAGGGTTAGGCTTAGGATTAGGCTTAGGGTGAGGGTTAGGGTTAGAATCAAGCACAGTTTCAGTGTTAGTGTTAGAGTGAGGGTTAGGGTTAAAGTGCTCTTAGGGCTAGTGGTAGGGGTAGGGGTAGGATTAGGGTTAAGGTTTGTGTTGGTAGAATCGAGGTTTAGATTTAGGCTTAGTGTCAGGATTGCATTTTGGATCAGAATCGAGTGTATTTAGGCTTTGCGTTAGTGTTCAAATTGACGTTTTAGTGTTATGGTTTGAATCGAGCACATTTAGGATTAGAGTTATGATTAGTATTCAGTGCATTTAGGTTTAGGATTAGGGTTAGGGGTAGGGTTAGGGTTAGGTTTAGGGTCAGGGTTAGAATCGAGAGCATTTAAGGACAGTGCTAGGCTTAGAGTTAGGTTTAGGGTTAGCTTTCTTAGAATCGAGGGTTAGGCTTAGGATTAGGCTTAGGGTGAGGGTTAGGGTTAGAATCAAGCACAGTTTTAGTGTTAGTGTTAGAGTGAGGGTTAGGGTTAAAGTGCTCTTAGGGCTAGTGGTAGGGGTAGGGGTAGGATTAGGGTTAAGGTTTGTGTTGGTAGAATCGAGGTTTAGATTTAGGCTTAGTGTCAGGATTGCATTTTGGATCAGAATCGAGTGTATTTAGGCTTTGCGTTAGTGTTCAAATTGACGATTTAGTGTTAGGGTTTGAATCGAGCACATTTAGGGTTAGAGTTATGGTTAGAATTCAGTGCATTTAGGATTAGGGTTAGGGCTAGGGTTAGGTTTAGGGTCAGGGTTAGAATCGAGAGCATTTAAGGACAGTGCTAGGCTTAGAGTTAGGTTTAGGGTTAGCTTTCTTAGAATCGAGGGTTAGGCTTAGGATTAGGCTTAGGGTGAGGGTTAGGGTTAGAATCAAGCACAGTTTTAGTGTTAGCGTTAGGGTGAGGGTTAGGGTTAAAGTGCTTTTCGGGCTAGAGGAAGCGATAGGGTTAGGATTAGGGTTAAGGTTTGTGTTGGTAGAATCGAAATTTAGGGTTAGGCTTAGGGTCAAGATTGCCTTTTGGGTTAGAATCGAGTGCATTTATGGTTAGGGTTAGTGTTGAGATTGACGATTTAGTTTTAGGCTTGGAATCAAGCACATGAGCGTTAGAGTTATGGTTAGAATCCACTGCATTTAGGCTTAGGGTTAGGGTTAGGGTTATTAGGGTCAGGGTTAGAATCGAGAGCATTTAAGGATAGTGCTAGGGTTAGAGTTATGTTTAGCGTTCACTTTCGTAGAATCGAGGGTTAGGCTTAAGGTTAGATTTAGGCTTAGGGTTAGGGTTAGAATCAGGCGCATTTTTAGTGTTCTGGTTTTCGTTAGGGTATGGCTTAGAGTGCATTTAGGGGTAGGGGTAGAAGTAGGGTTAGGATAGGTTTAAGGTTTGTGTTGGTAGAATCGAGGTTTAGGATTAGGCTGAGGGTCAGGAATGGCTTTTGGGTTAGAATCCAGTGCATTTAGGCTTAGGGATAGTGTTGAAATTGACGATTTGGTTTTAGCGTTAGAATCAAGCACATTTAGGGATAGAGTTATGGTTAGATTTCGTTAGGGTTACGGTTAGTGTTAGGGTTAGGGGTATGGTTAGAGTGCATTTAGCGGTAGGGCTTGGGGCACGGTTAGAATTAAGGTTAGGGTTAGTGTTGGTAGAATCGAGGGTTAGGGTTAGGCTCAGGGTCAATATTCCCATTTAGGTTAGAATCGAGTGCATTGAGGCTTAAGGTTACTGTTGAGATTGACGAATTAGTGTTAGGGTTAGAATCAAGAACATTACCTTTAGAGTTATGGTTAGAATCCAGTGCATTTAGGGTTAGGCTTAGGCTTAGGGTTACGGTTATGTTTAGGGTGAGGGTTAGAATCGAGTGCATTTAAGGATAGTGTTAGGCTTCCAGTTAGGTTTAGGGTTAGCTTTCGTAGAATCGAGGGTTAGGCTTCGGGTTAGGGTTAGCGTTAGGGTTAGGGTTAGAATCAGGCGCAATTTTAGTGTTATGGTTGGGGTTAGGGTATGGCTTAGAGTGCATTTAGGGGTAGGGGTAGGAGTAGGGTTAGGATTAGTATTAAGGTTTGTGTTGGTAGAATCGAGGTTTAAGGTTAGGCTAAGGGTCAGGATTGCCTTTTGGGTTAGAATCGAGTGCATTTAGGGTTAGAGTTAGTGTTGAGATTGACGATTTAGTATTAGGGTTATAATCGAGCACTTTAGGGTTAGAGTTATGGTTAGAATCCAGTGCATTTAGGGTTAGGATTAGGGTTAGGGTTAGGGTTAGGGTGAGGTTTAGGGTCAGGGTTAGAATCGAGAGAATTTAAGGACAGTGCTAGGCTTAGAGTTAGGTTTAGGGTTAGCTTTCGTAGAATCGAGGCTTAGGCTTAGGATTAGGCTTAGGGTGAGGGTTAGGGTTAGAATCAAGCACAGTTTTAGTGTTAGCCTCAGGGTGAGGGTTAGGGTTAAAGTGCTTTTAGGGCTAGTGGTAGGGGTAAGGGTAGGATTAGGGTTAAGGTTTGTGTTGGTAGAATCGAGGTTTAGATTTAGGCTTAGTGTCAGGATTGCATTTTGGATCAGAATCGGGGGTATTTAGACTTTGCGTTAGTGTTCAAATTGACGATTTAGTGTTAGGGTTTGAATCGAGCACATTTAGGGTTAGAGTTATGGTTAGAATTCAGTGCATTTAGGGTTAGGGTTAGGGTTAGGGTTAGGTTTAGGGTGAGGGTTAGAATCGAGAGCATTTCAGGATAGTGCTAGCGTTAGAGTTAGGTTTAGCGTTCGCTTTCATAGAATCGAGGGTTAGGCTGAAGGTTAGGCTTAGGGTTAGGGTTAGGGTTAGAATCAGGCGCATTTTTAGTGTTCTGGTTTTCGTTAGGGTATGGCTTAGAGTGCATTTAGGGGTAGGGGTAGGAGTAGGGGTAGGATTAGGGTTAAGGTGTGTGTTGGTAGAATCGAAGTTTAGGGTTAGGCTTAGGGTCAGGAATGGCTTTTGGGTTAGAATCGAGTGCATATAGGCTTAGGGATAGTGTTGAAATTGACGATTTAGTTTTAGCGTTAGAATCAAGCACATTTAGGGATAGAGTTATGGTTAGAATTCGTTAGGGTTAAGGTTAGTGGTAGAGTTAGGGGTATGGTTAGAGTGCATTTAGCGGTAGGGGTTGGGGCACGGTTAGAATTAAGGTTAGGGTCAGTGTTGGTAGAATCGAGGTTTAGGGTTAGGCTCAGGGTCAGGATTGCCTTTTGGGTTAGAATCGAGTCCATTTAGGCTTGCGGTTACTGTTGAGATTGACGAATTAGTGTTAGGGTTAGAATCAAGAACATTACAGTTAGAGTTATGGTTAGAATCCAGTGCATTTAGGGTTAGGCTTAGGCTTACGGTTACGGTTATGTTTAGGGTGAGTGCTAGAATCGAGTGCATTTAAGGATAGTGTTAGGGTTACAGTTAGGTTTAGGGTTAGTTTTCGTAGAATTGAGGGTTAGTCTTAGGGTGAGGGTTAGGGTTAGAATCAAGCATAGTTTTAGTGTTAGCGTTAGGGTTAGTGTAAGCATTAGAGTGCATTTAGAGGTAGGGGTAGCGGTAGGATTAGGATTTGGGTTAGGGTTAGTGATGGTAGAATCGAGGTTTAGGTTTAGGCTTAGGGTCATGATTGCATTTTGGATCAGAATCGAGTGTATTTAGGCTTTGGGTTAGTGTTCAAATTGACGATTTAGTGTTAGGGTTTGAATCGAGCACCTTTAGAGTTAGAATTAGGGTTTGAATTCAGTGCATTTAGGGTTAAAGTTAGGGTTAGGGTTAGGTTTACGGTCAGGGTTAAAATCGAGAGCATTTAAGGATAGTGCTAGGGTTAGAGTTAGGTTTAGGGTTAACTTTCGTAGAATCGAGGGTTAGGCTTAGTGTTAGGCTTAGGGTGAGGGTTATGGTTAGAATCAAGCACAGTGTTAGTGTTATCGTTAGGGTAAGGGTTAGGGTTAAAGTGCTTTTAGGGCTAGTGGTAGGGGTAGGGTGAGGATTAGGGTTAAGGTTTGTGTTGGTAGAATCGAGGTTTCAGTTTAGGCTTAGGGTCAGGATTGCATTTTGGATCAGAATCGAGTGTATTTAGGAGTAGGGTTAGTGTTGAGATTGACGATTAAGTGTTAGGCTTAGAATTGAGCACATTAGGGTTAGAGTTATGGTTAGAATCCACTGCATTTCGGCTTAGGGTTAGGGTTAAGGTTAGAATCAGGCGCATTTTTATTGTTCTGGTTTGCGTTAGCGTATGGCTTAGAGTTAATTAAGGGGCAGGGCTAGGAGTAGGGTTAGGATTAGGGTTAGGGTTTGTGTTGGTAGAATCGAGGTTGAGGTTTAGGCTTAGGGTCAGGATTGCATTTTGGATCAGAATCGAGTGTATTTAGGCTTTGGGTTACTGTTCAAATTGACGATTTAGTGTTAGGGTTTGAATCGAGCACATTTAGGGTTAGAGTTATGGTTAGAATTCAGTGCATTTAGGGTTAGTGTTAGGGTTAGGTTTAGGGTCAGGGTTAAATCGAGAGCATTTAAGGATAGTGCTAGGGTTAGAGTTAGGTTTAGCGTTCGCTTTCGTAGAATCGAGGGTTAGGCTTAAGGTTAGGCTTGGGGTTAGGGTTAGGGTTAGAAGCAAGGGCATTTTTAGTGTTGTGGTTTTCGTCAGGGTATGGCTTAGAGTGCATTTAGGGGTAGGGGTATGAGTAGAGTTAGGATTAGGGTTACGGTTTGTATTGGTAGAATCGAGGTTTAGGGTTAGGCTTAGGGTCAGGAATGGCTTTTGGGTTAGAATCGAGTGCATTTAGGCTTAGGGATAGTGTTGAAATTGACGATTTAGTGTTAGGCTTAGAATCAAGCACATGAGGGTTAGAGTTATGGTTAGAATCCACTGCATTTAGGCTTAGGGTTAGGGTTAGGATTATTACGGTCAGGACTAGAATCGAGAGCATTTAAGGATAGTTTTAGGCTTAGAGTTAGGTTTAGGGTTAGGTGTCGTAGAATTGTGGGTTAGGGTTTGGGTTAGGGTTAGGGTTAGGGTTAGAATCAAGCGCATTTTTAGTGTTAGGGGTTGGGTTAGGGTTAGGGTTAGAGTGCATATAGAGGTAGGGATAGGAGTAAGGTTAGGATTAGGGTTAGGGTTTCTGTTGGAAGAATCGAGGTTTAGGGTTAGACTTAGGGTCAGGATTGCCTTTTGGGTTAGAGTCGAGTGCATTTAGGGTTAGGCTTAGTGTTGAGATTGACAATTTAGTGTTAGGGTTATAATCGAGCACATTAGGGTTAGAGTTATGGTTAGAATCCAGTGCATTTAAGGTTAGGATTAGGGTTAGGGTTAGGGTTATGTTCAGGGTGAGCGTTAGAATCGAGTGCATTTAAGCATAGTGTTAGGGTTGGAGTTAGCTTTAGGGTTAGCTTTCCTAGAATCGAGGGTTAGGCTTAGAGTGAGGTTTAGGGTTAGAATCAAGCACAGTTTTAGTGTTAGCGTTAGGGTTAGTGTAAAGGTTAGAGTGCATTTAGAGGTAGGGGTAGCGGTAGGATTAGGATTTGGGTTAGGGTTAGTGATGGTAGAATCGAGGATTAGGTTTAGTCTTAGGGTCATGATTGCATTTTGGATCAGAATCGAGTGTATTTAGGCTTTGGGTTAGTGTTCAAATTGACGTTTTAGTGTTATGGTTTGAATCGAGCACATTTAGGATTAGAGTTATGATTAGTATTCAGTGCATTTAGGTTTAGGATTAGGGTTAGGGGTAGGGTTAGGGTTAGGTTTAGGGTCAGGGTTAGAATCGAGAGCATTTAAGGACAGTGCTAGGCTTAGAGTTAGGTTTAGGGTTAGCTTTCTTAGAATCGAGGGTTAGGCTTAGGATTAGGCTTAGGGTGAGGGTTAGGGTTAGAATCAAGCACAGTTTCAGTGTTAGTGTTAGAGTGAGGGTTAGGGTTAAAGTGCTCTTAGGGCTAGTGGTAGGGGTAGGGGTAGGATTAGGGTTAAGGTTTGTGTTGGTAGAATCGAGGTTTAGATTTAGGCTTAGTGTCAGGATTGCATTTTGGATCAGAATCGAGTGTATTTAGGCTTTGCGTTAGTGTTCAAATTGACGTTTTAGTGTTATGGTTTGAATCGAGCACATTTAGGATTAGAGTTATGATTAGTATTCAGTGCATTTAGGTTTAGGATTAGGGTTAGGGGTAGGGTTAGGGTTAGGTTTAGGGTCAGGGTTAGAATCGAGAGCATTTAAGGACAGTGCTAGGCTTAGAGTTAGGTTTAGGGTTAGCTTTCTTAGAATCGAGGGTTAGGCTTAGGATTAGGCTTAGGGTGAGGGTTAGGGTTAGAATCAAGCACAGTTTTAGTGTTAGTGTTAGAGTGAGGGTTAGGGTTAAAGTGCTCTTAGGGCTAGTGGTAGGGGTAGGGGTAGGATTAGGGTTAAGGTTTGTGTTGGTAGAATCGAGGTTTAGATTTAGGCTTAGTGTCAGGATTGCATTTTGGATCAGAATCGAGTGTATTTAGGCTTTGCGTTAGTGTTCAAATTGACGATTTAGTGTTAGGGTTTGAATCGAGCACATTTAGGGTTAGAGTTATGGTTAGAATTCAGTGCATTTAGGATTAGGGTTAGGGCTAGGGTTAGGTTTAGGGTCAGGGTTAGAATCGAGAGCATTTAAGGACAGTGCTAGGCTTAGAGTTAGGTTTAGGGTTAGCTTTCTTAGAATCGAGGGTTAGGCTTAGGATTAGGCTTAGGGTGAGGGTTAGGGTTAGAATCAAGCACAGTTTTAGTGTTAGCGTTAGGGTGAGGGTTAGGGTTAAAGTGCTTTTCGGGCTAGAGGAAGCGATAGGGTTAGGATTAGGGTTAAGGTTTGTGTTGGTAGAATCGAAATTTAGGGTTAGGCTTAGGGTCAAGATTGCCTTTTGGGTTAGAATCGAGTGCATTTATGGTTAGGGTTAGTGTTGAGATTGACGATTTAGTTTTAGGCTTGGAATCAAGCACATGAGCGTTAGAGTTATGGTTAGAATCCACTGCATTTAGGCTTAGGGTTAGGGTTAGGGTTATTAGGGTCAGGGTTAGAATCGAGAGCATTTAAGGATAGTGCTAGGGTTAGAGTTATGTTTAGCGTTCACTTTCGTAGAATCGAGGGTTAGGCTTAAGGTTAGATTTAGGCTTAGGGTTAGGGTTAGAATCAGGCGCATTTTTAGTGTTCTGGTTTTCGTTAGGGTATGGCTTAGAGTGCATTTAGGGGTAGGGGTAGAAGTAGGGTTAGGATAGGTTTAAGGTTTGTGTTGGTAGAATCGAGGTTTAGGATTAGGCTGAGGGTCAGGAATGGCTTTTGGGTTAGAATCCAGTGCATTTAGGCTTAGGGATAGTGTTGAAATTGACGATTTGGTTTTAGCGTTAGAATCAAGCACATTTAGGGATAGAGTTATGGTTAGATTTCGTTAGGGTTACGGTTAGTGTTAGGGTTAGGGGTATGGTTAGAGTGCATTTAGCGGTAGGGCTTGGGCACGGTTAGAATTAAGGTTAGGGTTAGTGTTGGTAGAATCGAGGGTTAGGGTTAGGCTCAGGGTCAATATTCCCATTTAGGTTAGAATCGAGTGCATTGAGGCTTAAGGTTACTGTTGAGATTGACGAATTAGTGTTAGGGTTAGAATCAAGAACATTACCTTTAGAGTTATGGTTAGAATCCAGTGCATTTAGGGTTAGGCTTAGGCTTAGGGTTACGGTTATGTTTAGGGTGAGGGTTAGAATCGAGTGCATTTAAGGATAGTGTTAGGCTTCCAGTTAGGTTTAGGGTTAGCTTTCGTAGAATCGAGGGTTAGGCTTCGGGTTAGGGTTAGCGTTAGGGTTAGGGTTAGAATCAGGCGCAATTTTAGTGTTATGGTTGGGGTTAGGGTATGGCTTAGAGTGCATTTAGGGGTAGGGGTAGGAGTAGGGTTAGGATTAGTCTTAAGGTTTGTGTTGGTAGAATCGAGGTTTAAGGTTAGGCTAAGGGTCAGGATTGCCTTTTGGGTTAGAATCGAGTGCATTTAGGGTTAGAGTTAGTGTTGAGATTGACGATTTAGTATTAGGGTTATAATCGAGCACATTAGGGTTAGAGTTATGGTTAGAATCCAGTGCATTTAGGGTTAGGATTAGGGTTAGGGTTAGGGTTAGGGTTAGGTTTAGGGTCAGGGTTAGAATCGAGAGAATTTAAGGACAGTGGCTAGGCTTAGAGTTAGGTTTAGGGTTAGCTTTCGTAGAATCGAGGCTTAGGCTTAGGATTAGGCTTAGGGTGAGGGTTAGGGTTAGAATCAAGCACAGTTTTAGTGTTAGCCTCAGGGTGAGGGTTAGGGTTAAAGTGCTTTTAGGGCTAGTGGTAGGGGTAAGGGTAGGATTAGGGTTAAGGTTTGTGTTGGTAGAATCGAGGTTTAGATTTAGGCTTAGTGTCAGGATTGCATTTTGGATCAGAATCGGGGGTATTTAGACTTTGCGTTAGTGTTCAAATTGACGATTTAGTGTTAGGGTTTGAATCGAGCACATTTAGGGTTAGAGTTATGGTTAGAATTCAGTGCATTTAGGGTTAGGGTTAGGGTTAGGGTTAGGTTTAGGGGTGAGGGTTAGAATCGAGAGCATTTCAGGATAGTGCTAGCGTTAGAGTTAGGTTTAGCGTTCGCTTTCATAGAATCGAGGGTTAGGCTGAAGGTTAGGCTTAGGGTTAGGGTTAGGGTTAGAATCAGGCGCATTTTTAGTGTTCTGGTTTTCGTTAGGGTATGGCTTAGAGTGCATTTAGGGGTAGGGGGTAGGAGTAGGGGTAGGATTAGGGTTAAGGTGTGTGTTGGTAGAATCGAAGTTTAGGGTTAGGCTTAGGGTCAGGAATGGCTTTTGGGTTAGAATCGAGTGCATATAGGCTTAGGGATAGTGTTGAAATTGACGATTTAGTTTTAGCGTTAGAATCAAGCACATTTAGGGATAGAGTTATGGTTAGAATTCGTTAGGGTTAAGGTTAGTGGTAGAGTTAGGGGTATGGTTAGAGTGCATTTAGCGGTAGGGGTTGAGGGCACGGTTAGAATTAAGGTTAGGGTCAGTGTTGGTAGAATCGAGGTTTAGGGTTAGGCTCAGGGTCAGGATTGCCTTTTGGGTTAGAATCGAGTCCATTTAGGCTTGCGGTTACTGTTGAGATTGACGAATTAGTGTTAGGGTTAGAATCAAGAACATTACAGTTAGAGTTATGGTTAGAATCCAGTGCATTTAGGGTTAGGCTTAGGCTTACGGTTACGGTTATGTTTAGGGGTGAGTGCTAGAATCGAGTGCATTTAAGGATAGTGTTAGGGTTACAGTTAGGTTTAGGGTTAGTTTTCGTAGAATTGAGGGTTAGTCTTAGGGTGAGGGTTAGGGTTAGAATCAAGCATAGTTTTAGTGTTAGCGTTAGGGTTAGTGTAAGCATTAGAGTGCATTTAGAGGTAGGGGTAGCGGTAGGATTAGGATTTGGGTTAGGGTTAGTGATGGTAGAATCGAGGTTTAGGTTTAGGCTTAGGGTCATGATTGCATTTTGGATCAGAATCGAGTGTATTTAGGCTTTGGGTTAGTGTTCAAATTGACGATTTAGTGTTAGGGTTTGAATCGAGCACCTTTAGAGTTAGAATTAGGGTTTGAATTCAGTGCATTTAGGGTTAAAGTTAGGGTTAGGGTTAGGTTTACGGTCAGGGTTAAAATCGAGAGCATTTAAGGATAGTGCTAGGGTTAGAGTTAGGTTTAGGGTTAACTTTCGTAGAATCGAGGGTTAGGCTTAGTGTTAGGCTTAGGGTGAGGGTTATGGTTAGAATCAAGCACAGTGTTAGTGTTATCGTTAGGGTAAGGGTTAGGGTTAAAGTGCTTTTAGGGCTAGTGGTAGGGGGTAGGGTGAGGATTAGGGTTAAGGTTTGTGTTGGTAGAATCGAGGTTTCAGTTTAGGCTTAGGGTCAGGATTGCATTTTGGATCAGAATCGAGTGTATTTAGGAGTAGGGGTTAGTGTTGAGATTGACGATTAAGTGTTAGGCTTAGAATTGAGCACATTAGGGTTAGAGTTATGGTTAGAATCCACTGCATTTCGGCTTAGGGTTAGGGTTAAGGTTAGAATCAGGCGCATTTTTATTGTTCTGGTTTTCGTTAGCGTATGGCTTAGAGTTAATTAAGGGGCAGGGCTAGGAGTAGGGTTAGGATTAGGGTTAGGGTTTGTGTTGGTAGAATCGAGGTTTAGGTTTAGGCTTAGGGTCAGGATTGCATTTTGGATCAGAATCGAGTGTATTTAGGCTTTGGGTTACTGTTCAAATTGACGATTTAGTGTTAGGGTTTGAATCGAGCACATTTAGGGTTAGAGTTATGGTTAGAATTCAGTGCATTTAGGGGTTAGTGTTAGGGTTAGGTTTAGGGTCAGGGTTAAATCGAGAGCATTTAAGGATAGTGCTAGGGATAGAGTTAGGTTTAGCGTTCGCTTTCGTAGAATCGAGGGATAGGCTTAAGGTTAGGCTTGGGGTTAGGGTTAGGGTTAGAAGCAAGGGCATTTTTAGTGTTGTGGTTTTCGTCAGGGTATGGCTTAGAGTGCATTTAGGGGTAGGGGTATGAGTAGAGTTAGGATTAGGGTTACGGTTTGTATTGGTAGAATCGAGGTTTAGGGTTAGGCTTAGGGTCAGGAATGGCTTTTGGGTTAGAATCGAGTGCATTTAGGCTTAGGGATAGTGTTGAAATTGACGATTTAGTGTTAGGCTTAGAATCAAGCACATGAGGGTTAGAGTTATGGTTAGAATCCACTGCATTTAGGCTTAGGGTTAAGGTTAGGGTTATTAGGGTCAGGGTTAGAATCGAGAGCATTTAAGGATAGTGCTAGGGTTAGAGTTAGGTTTAGGGTTAGCTTTCGTAGAATCGAGGGTTAGGCTTAGGGTTAGGCTTAGGGTGAGGGTTAGGGTTAGAATCAAGCACAGTTTTAGTGTTAGCGTTAGGGTGAGGGTTAGGGTTAAAGTGCTTTTAGGGCTAGAGGAAGCGATAGGGTTAGGATTAGGGTTAAGTTTTGTGTTGGTAGAATCGAAGTTTAGGGTTAGGCTTAGGGTCAAGATTGCCTTTTGGGTTAGAATCGAGTGCATTTATGGTTAGGGTTAGTGTTGAGATTGACGATTTAGTGTTAGGCTTGGAATCAAGCACATGAGCGTTAGAGTTTGGTTAGAATCCACTGCATTTAGGCTTAGGGTTAGGGTTAGGGTTATTAGGGTCAGGGTTAGAATCGAGAGCATTTAAGGATAGTGCTAGGGTTAGAGTTATGTTTAGCGTTCACTTTCGTAGAATCGAGGGTTAGGCTTAAGGTTAGGTTTAGGCTTAGGGTTAGGGTTAGAATCAGGCGCATTTTTAGTGTTCTGGTTTTCGTTAGGGTATGGCTTAGAGTGCATTTAGGGGTAGGGGTAGAAGTAGGGTTAGGATAGGTTTAAGGTTTGTGTTGGTAGAATCGAGGTTTAGGATTAGGCTGAGGGTCAGGAATGGCTTTTGGGTTAGAATCCAGTGCATTTAGGCTTAGGGATAGTGTTGAAATTGACGATTTCGTTTTAGCGTTAGAATCAAGCACATTTAGGGATAGAGTTATGGTTAGATTTCGTTAGGGTTACGGTTAGGTGTTAGGGTTAGGGGTATGGTTAGAGTGCATTTAGCGGTAGGGCTTGGGCACGGTTAGAATTAAGGTTAGGGTTAGTGTTGGTAGAATCGAGGGTTAGGGTTAGGCTCAGGGTCAATATTCCCATTTAGGTTAGAATCGAGTGCATTGAGGCTTAAGGTTACTGTTGAGATTGACGAATTAGTGTTAGGGTTAGAATCAAGAACATTACCTTTAGAGTTATGGTTAGAATCCAGTGCATTTAGGGTTAGGCTTAGGCTTAGGTTACGGTTATGTTTAGGGTGAGGGTTAGAATCGAGTGCATTTAAGGATAGTGTTAGGCTTCCAGTTAGGTTTAGGGTTAGCTTCCGTAGAATCGAGGGTTAGGCTTCGGGTTAGGGTTAGCGTTAGGGTTAGGGTTAGAATCAGGCGCAATTTTAGTGTTATGGTTGGGGTTAGGGTATGGCTTAGAGTGCATTTAGGGGGTAGGGGTAGGAGTAGGGTTAGGATTAGTCTTAAGGTTTGTGTTGGTAGAATCGAGGTTTAAGGTTAGGCTAAGGGTCAGGATTGCCTTTTGGGTTAGAATCGAGTGCATTTAGGGTTAGAGTTAGTGTTGAGATTGACGATTTAGTATTAGGGTTATAATCGAGCACATTAGGGTTAGAGTTATGGTTAGAATCCAGTGCATTTAGGGTTAGGATTAGGGTTAGGGTTAGGGTTAGGGTTAGGTTTAGGGTCAGGGTTAGAATCGAGAGAATTTAAGGACAGTGCTAGGCTTAGAGTTAGGTTTAGGGTTAGCTTTCGTAGAATCGAGGCTTAGGCTTAGGATTAGGCTTAGGGTGAGGGTTAGGGTTAGAATCAAGCACAGTTTTAGTGTTAGCCTCAGGGTGAGGGTTAGGGTTAAAGTGCTTTTAGGGCTAGTGGTAGGGGTAAGGGTAGGATTAGGGTTAAGGTTTGTGTTGGTAGAATCGAGGTTTAGATTTAGGCTTAGTGTCAGGATTGCATTTTGGATCAGAATCGGGGGGTATTTAGACTTTGCGTTAGTGTTCAAATTGACGATTTAGTGTTAGGGTTTGAATCGAGCACATTTAGGGTTAGAGTTATGGTTAGAATTCAGTGCATTTAGGGTTAGGGTTAGGGTTAGGGTTAGGTTTAGGGTGAGGGTTAGAATCGAGAGCATTTCAGGATAGTGCTAGCGTTAGAGTTAGGTTTAGCGTTCGCTTTCATAGAATCGAGGGTTAGGCTGAAGGTTAGGCTTAGGGTTAGGGTTAGGGTTAGAATCAGGCGCATTTTTAGTGTTCTGGTTTTCGTTAGGGTATGGCTTAGAGTGCATTTAGGGGGTAGGGGTAGGAGTAGGGGTAGGATTAGGGTTAAGGTGTGTGTTGGTAGAATCGAAGTTTAGGGTTAGGCTTAGGGTCAGGAATGGCTTTTGGGTTAGAATCGAGTGCATATAGGCTTAGGGATAGTGTTGAAATTGACGATTTAGTTTTAGCGTTAGAATCAAGCACATTTAGGGATAGAGTTATGGTTAGAATTCGTTAGGGTTAAGGTTAGTGGTAGAGTTAGGGGTATGGTTAGAGTGCATTTAGCGGTAGGGGTTGGGGCACGGTTAGAATTAAGGTTAGGGTCAGTGTTGGTAGAATCGAGGTTTAGGGTTAGGCTCAGGGTCAGGATTGCCTTTTGGGTTAGAATCGAGTCCATTTAGGCTTGCGGTTACTGTTGAGATTGACGAATTAGTGTTAGGGTTAGAATCAAGAACATTACAGTTAGAGTTATGGTTAGAATCCAGTGCATTTAGGGTTAGGCTTAGGCTTACGGTTACGGTTATGTTTAGGGTGAGTGCTAGAATCGAGTGCATTTAAGGATAGTGTTAGGGTTACAGTTAGGTTTAGGGTTAGTTTTCGTTAGAATTGAGGGTTAGTCTTAGGGTGAGGGTTAGGGTTAGAATCAAGCATAGTTTTAGTGTTAGCGTTAGGGTTAGTGTAAGCATTAGAGTGCATTTAGAGGTAGGGGTAGCGGTAGGATTAGGATTTGGGTTAGGGTTAGTGATGGTAGAATCGAGGTTTAGGTTTAGGCTTAGGGTCATGATTGCATTTTGGATCAGAATCGAGTGTATTTAGGCTTTGGGTTAGTGTTCAAATTGACGATTTAGTGTTAGGGTTTGAATCGAGCACCTTTAGAGTTAGAATTAGGGTTTGAATTCAGTGCATTTAGGGTTAAAGTTAGGGTTAGGGTTAGGTTTACGGTCAGGGTTAAAATCGAGAGCATTTAAGGATAGTGCTAGGGTTAGAGTTAGGTTAGGGTTAACTTTCGTAGAATCGAGGGTTAGGCTTAGTGTTAGGCTTAGGGTGAGGGTTATGGTTAGAATCAAGCACAGTGTTAGTGTTATCGTTAGGGTAAGGGTTAGGGTTAAAGTGCTTTTAGGGCTAGTGGTAGGGGGTAGGGTGAGGATTAGGGTTAAGGTTTGTGTTGGTAGAATCGAGGTTTCAGTTTAGGCTTAGGGTCAGGATTGCATTTTGGATCAGAATCGAGTGTATTTAGGAGTAGGGTTAGTGTTGAGATTGACGATTAAGTGTTAGGCTTAGAATTGAGCACATTAGGGTTAGAGTTATGGTTAGAATCCACTGCATTTCGGCTTAGGGTTAGGGTTAAGGTTAGAATCAGGCGCATTTTTATTGTTCTGGTTTGCGTTAGCGTATGGCTTAGAGTTAATTAAGGGGCAGGGCTAGGAGTAGGGTTAGGATTAGGGTTAGGGTTTGTGTTGGTAGAATCGAGGTTGAGGTTTAGGCTTAGGGTCAGGATTGCATTTTGGATCAGAATCGAGTGTATTTAGGCTTTGGGTTACTGTTCAAATTGACGATTTAGTGTTAGGGTTTGAATCGAGCACATTTAGGGTTAGAGTTATGGTTAGAATTCAGTGCATTTAGGGTTAGTGTTAGGGTTAGGTTTAGGGTCAGGGTTAAATCGAGAGCATTAAGGATAGTGCTAGGGTTAGAGTTAGGTTTAGCGTTCGCTTTCGTAGAATCGAGGGATAGGCTTAAGGTTAGGCTTGGGGTTAGGGTTAGGGTTAGAAGCAAGGGCATTTTTAGTGTTGTGGGTTTTCGTCAGGGTATGGCTTAGAGTGCATTTAGGGGGTAGGGGTATGAGTAGAGTTAGGATTAGGGTTACGGTTTGTATTGGTAGAATCGAGGTTTAGGGTTAGGCTTAGGGTCAGGAATGGCTTTTGGGTTAGAATCGAGTGCATTTAGGCTTAGGGATAGTGTTGAAATTGACGATTTAGTGTTAGGCTTAGAATCAAGCACATGAGGGTTAGAGTTATGGTTAGAATCCACTGCATTTAGGCTTAGGGTTAAGGTTAGGGTTATTAGGGTCAGGTTAGAATCGAGAGCATTTAAGGATAGTGCTAGGGTTAGAGTTAGGTTTAGGGTTAGCTTTCGTAGAATCGAGGGTTAGGCTTAGGGTTAGGCTTAGGGTGAGGGTTAGGGTTAGAATCAAGCACAGTTTTAGTGTTAGCGTTAGGGTGAGGGTTAGGGTTAAAGTGCTTTTAGGGCTAGAGGAAGCGATAGGGTTAGGATTAGGGTTAAGTTTTGTGTTGGTAGAATCGAAGTTTAGGGTTAGGCTTAGGGTCAAGATTGCCTTTTGGGTTAGAATCGAGTGCATTTATGGTTAGGGTTAGTGTTGAGATTGACGATTTAGTGTTAGGCTTGGAATCAAGCACATGAGCGTTAGAGTTATGGTTAGAATCCACTGCATTTAGGCTTAGGGTTAGGGTTAGGGTTATTAGGGTCAGGGTTAGAATCGAGAGCATTTAAGGATAGTGCTAGGGTTAGAGTTATGTTTAGCGTTCACTTTCGTAGAATCGAGGGTTAGGCTTAAGGTTAGGTTTAGGCTTAGGGTTAGGGTTAGAATCAGGCGCATTTTTAGTGTTCTGGTTTTCGTTAGGGTATGGCTTAGAGTGCATTTAGGGGTAGGGGTAGAAGTAGGGTTAGGATAGGTTTAAGGTTTGTGTTGGTAGAATCGAGGTTTAGGATTAGGCTGAGGGTCAGGAATGGCTTTTGGGTTAGAATCCAGTGCATTTAGGCTTAGGGATAGTGTTGAAATTGACGATTTCGTTTTAGCGTTAGAATCAAGCACATTTAGGGATAGAGTTATGGTTAGATTTCGTTAGGGTTACGGTTAGTGTTAGGGTTAGGGGTATGGTTAGAGTGCATTTAGCGGTAGGGCTTGGGGCACGGTTAGAATTAAGGTTAGGGTTAGTGTTGGTAGAATCGAGGGTTAGGGTTAGGCTCAGGGTCAATATTCCCATTTAGGTTAGAATCGAGTGCATTGAGGCTTAAGGTTACTGTTGAGATTGACGAATTAGTGTTAGGGTTAGAATCAAGAACATTACCTTTAGAGTTATGGTTAGAATCCAGTGCATTTAGGGTTAGGCTTAGGCTTAGGGTTACGGTTTATGTTTAGGGTGAGGGTTAGAATCGAGTGCATTTAAGGATAGTGTTAGGCTTCCAGTTAGGTTTAGGGTTAGCTTTCGTAGAATCGAGGGTTAGGCTTCGGGTTAGGGTTAGCGTTAGGGTTAGGGTTAGAATCAGGCGCAATTTTAGTGTTATGGTTGGGGTTAGGGTATGGCTTAGAGTGCATTTAGGGGTAGGGGTAGGAGTAGGGTTAGGATTAGTCTTAAGGTTTGTGTTGGTAGAATCGAGGTTAAGGTTAGGCTAAGGGTCAGGATTGCCTTTTGGGTTAGAATCGAGTGCATTTAGGGGTTAGAGTTAGTGTTGAGATTGACGATTTAGTATTAGGGTTATAATCGAGCACATTAGGGTTAGAGTTATGGTTAGAATCCAGTGCATTTAGGGTTAGGATTAGGGTTAGGGTTAGGGTTAGGGTTAGGTTTAGGGTCAGGGTTAGAATCGAGAGAATTTAAGGACAGTGCTAGGCTTAGAGTTAGGTTTAGGGTTAGCTTTCGTAGAATCGAGGCTTAGGCTTAGGATTAGGCTTAGGGTGAGGGTTAGGGTTAGAATCAAGCACAGTTTTAGTGTTAGCCTCAGGGTGAGGGTTAGGGTTAAAGTGCTTTTAGGGCTAGTGGTAGGGGTAAGGGGTAGGATTAGGGTTAAGGTTTGTGTTGGTAGAATCGAGGTTTAGATTTAGGCTTAGTGTTAGGATTGCATTTTGGATCAGAATCGGGGGTATTTAGACTTTGCGTTAGTGTTCAAATTGACGATTTAGTGTTAGGGTTTGAATCGAGCACATTTAGGGTTAGAGTTATGGTTAGAATTCAGTGCATTTAGGGTTAGGGTTAGGGTTAGGGTTAGGTTTAGGGTGAGGGTTAGAATCGAGAGCATTTCAGGATAGTGCTAGCGTTAGAGTTAGGTTTAGCGTTCGCTTTCATAGAATCGAGGGTTAGGCTGAAGGTTAGGCTTAGGGTTAGGGTTAGGGTTAGAATCAGGCGCATTTTTAGTGTTCTGGTTTTCGTTAGGGTATGGCTTAGAGTGCATTTAGGGGTAGGGGTAGGAGTAGGGGTAGGATTAGGGTTAAGGTGTGTGTTGGTAGAATCGAAGTTTAGGGTTAGGCTTAGGGTCAGGATGGCTTTTGGGTTAGAATCGAGTGCATATAGGCTTAGGGATAGTGTTGAAATTGACGATTTAGTTTTAGCGTTAGAATCAAGCACATTTAGGGATAGAGTTATGGTTAGAATTCGTTAGGGTTAAGGTTAGTGGTAGAGTTAGGGGTATGGTTAGAGTGCATTTAGCGGTAGGGGTTGGGGCACGGTTAGAATTAAGGTTAGGGTCAGTGTTGGTAGAATCGAGGTTTAGGGTTAGGCTCAGGGTCAGGATTGCCTTTTGGGTTAGAATCGAGTCCATTTAGGGCTTGCGGTTACTGTTGAGATTGACGAATTAGTGTTAGGGTTAGAATCAAGAACATTACAGTTAGAGTTATGGTTAGAATCCAGTGCATTTAGGGTTAGGCTTAGGCTTACGGTTACGGTTATGTTTAGGGTGAGTGCTAGAATCGAGTGCATTTAAGGATAGTGTTAGGGTTACAGTTAGGTTTAGGGTTAGTTTTCGTAGAATTGAGGGTTAGTCTTAGGGTGAGGGTTAGGGTTAGAATCAAGCATAGTTTTAGTGTTAGCGTTAGGGTTAGTGTAAGCATTAGAGTGCATTTAGAGGTAGGGGGTAGCGGTAGGTTTAGGATTTGGGTTAGGGTTAGTGATGGTAGAATCGAGGTTTAGGTTTAGGCTTAGGGTCATGATTGCATTTTGGATCAGAATCGAGTGTATTTAGGCTTTGGGTTAGTGTTCAAATTGACGATTTAGTGTTAGGGTTTGAATCGAGCACCTTTAGAGTTAGAATTAGGGTTTGAATTCAGTGCATTTAGGGTTAAAGTTAGGTTAGGGTTAGGTTTACGGTCAGGGTTAAAATCGAGAGCATTTAAGGATAGTGCTAGGGTTAGAGTTAGGTTTAGGGTTAACTTTCGTAGAATCGAGGGTTAGGCTTAGTGTTAGGCTTAGGGTGAGGGTTATGGTTAGAATCAGCACAGTGTTAGTGTTATCGTTAGGGTAAGGGTTAGGGTTAAAGTGCTTTTAGGGCTAGTGGTAGGGGTAGGGTGAGGATTAGGGTTAAGGTTTGTGTTGGTAGAATC
This sequence comes from Notamacropus eugenii, assembly GCF_028372415.1. Classification (NCBI taxonomy): domain Eukaryota; kingdom Metazoa; phylum Chordata; class Mammalia; order Diprotodontia; family Macropodidae; genus Notamacropus; species Notamacropus eugenii. The sequence goes on along the minus strand of NW_027325298.1, from coordinate 323 downwards.
GAGGTTTCAGTTTAGGCTTAGGGTCAGGATTGCATTTTGGATCAGAATCGAGTGTATTTAGGAGTAGGGTTAGTGTTGAGATTGACGATTAAGTGTTAGGCTTAGAATTGAGCACATTAGGGTTAGAGTTATGGTTAGAATCCACTGCATTTCGGCTTAGGGTTAGGGTTAAGGTTAGAATCAGGCGCATTTTTATTGTTCTGGTTTGCGTTAGCGTATGGCTTAGAGTTAATTAAGGGGCAGGGCTAGGAGTAGGGTTAGGATTAGGGTTAGGGTTTGTGTTGGTAGAATCGAGGTTGAGGTTTAGGCTTAGGGTCAGATTG
>NW_027325297.1:37500-39106 GCF_028372415.1 Notamacropus eugenii | reverse complement strand
CTCTAACCATAACACTAACCCTAACCCGAACCCTAACCCCAACCCGAACCCTAACCCTGACATTAACCCGAACCCTAACACTAAACCTAACCCTAACCCTAACACTAACACTAACCGAAAATGCACTCTAACCCTAACCCTAACCCTAAACCTAAATGCACAATGCACTCTAACCCTGACCCTAACCCTAACACTAACGCTAACCCTAAAACTAAATTCTAAAACTAATCCTAACACTAACCCTATCCCTAACCCTAACCCTAACCCTAACCCAAAATGCGCTATAACCCTAACCCTAACCCTAGCCCTAACCCAAAATGCGCTCTAACCCTAACCCTACCCTAACCCTAACCCTAAATGAGCTCTAACCCTGACTCTAACCCTAACCCTAACCCTAACCCTAACCCTAACCCTAACCCTAACCTTAACCCTAACCCTAACCCTTACCGTAACCCTAACCCTAACCCTAAATGCACTAACCCTAACCCTAAACCTAAATTCTAACACTAATCCTAACCCTAACCCTATCTGTAACACTAACCCTAAACCTAACCCTAAATGCACTAACCCTAACCCTAACCCTAACCCTAACCCTAACCCTAACCCTAACCCTAACCCTAACCCTAACCCTAACCCTAACACTAATCCTAACCCTAACCCTATCCGTAAACCTAACACTAACCCTAACCCTAACCCTAACCCCTAACCCTAACCCTAAATGAGCTCTAACCCTGACTCTAACGCTAACACTAACACTAACCCTAACCCTAACCCCAACCCAAACCCTATCCCTAACCCTAACCCTAACCCTAAACCTAAATGCACAATGCACTCTAACCCTGACCCTAACCCTAACACTAACCGTAACCCTAAACCTATATTCTAACACTAATCCTAACCCTAACCCTATCCCTAACCCCAACCCTAACCCTAACCCTAACCCAAAATGCGCTCTAAACCTAACCCTAACCCTAACCCTAACCATAAATGAGCTCTAACCCTGACTCTAACACTAACCCTAACCCTAACCCTAACCCTAACCCTAACCCTAACCCTAACCCTAACCCTAAATGTGCACTAACCCTAACCCTAACCCTAACCCTAACACTAATCCTAACCCTAACCCTAACCCTAACCCTAACCCTAACCCTAACCCTAAGTGTGCACTAACCCTAACCCTAACCCTAACCCTAACACTAATCCTAACCCTAACCCTAACCCTAACCCTAACCCTAACCCTAACCCTAACCCTAACCCTAACCCTAACCCTAAATGCACTCTAACCCTAACCCTAACCCTAACCCTAACCCTAACCCTAACCCTAACCCTAACCCTAACCATAAATGAGCTCTAACACTGACTCTAACACTAACCCTAACCCTAACCCTAACCCTAACCCTAACCCAAACCCTAACCCTAATCCTAACCCCAACCCTAACCCTAACCCCAACCCTAACCCTTACCCTAACCCTAACCCTAACCCTAAATGAGCTCTAACCCTGATTCTAACCCTAACCCTAACCCTAACTCTAACCCCAACCGTAACCCTATCCCTAACCCTAACCCTAACCCTAACCCTAAATGAAAATGCGCTCTAACCCTAACC
>NW_027325296.1:0-39294 GCF_028372415.1 Notamacropus eugenii | reverse complement strand
GGTCATAATTCAGAGCATTTGGGTTTAGGGTTAGTGTTTAAATTGATGATTTAGTTATAGCGTTCGAATCAGGCACATTGAGGGATAGAGTTATGATTAGAATTCAGTTCATTTAGGGTTACTCTTAGGGTTAGGGTTAGGTTTAGGGTCAGGGTTAGAATCGAGAGCATTAAGGATAGTGGTAGGGGTAGAGTTAGGTTTAGGGTTAGCTTTCGTAGAATGGAGGGTTAGGCTTAGGGTTAGGCTGAGGGTGAGGGTTAGGGTTAGAATCAAGCACAGTTTTGGTGTTAGCGTTAGGGTGAGGATTAGGGTTAAAGTGCTTTTAGGGCTAGTGGAAGGGATAGGGTTAGGATTAGGGTGAAGGTTTGTGTTGGTAGAATCGAGGTTTAGGTTTAGGCTTAGGGTCAGGATTGCATTTTGGATCAGAATCGAGTGTATTTAGGCTTTGGGTGTGTGTTCAAATTGACGATTTAGTGTTAGGGTTGAATCGAGCACATTTAGAGTTAGAGTTATGCTTAGAATTCAGTGCATTTAAGGTTAGCGTTAGGGTTAGGGTTAGGTTGAGGGTCACGGTTAAATTCGAGAGCATTCAAGGATAGTGCTAGGGTTAGAGTTAGGTTTAGCGTTCGCTTTCGTAGAATCGAGGGTTAGGCTTAAGGTTAGGCTTAGGGTTAGGGTTAGGGTTAGAATCAGGCACATTTTTAGTGGTCTGCTTTTCATCAGGGTATGGCTTAGAGTGCATTTAGGGGTAGGCGTAGGAATAGGGTTAGGATTAGGGTTAAGGTTTGTGTTGGTAGAATCGAGGTTTCGGGTTAGGCTTAGGGTCAGGAATTTCTTTTGGGTTAGAGTCGAGTGCATTTAGGGTTAGGGATAGTGTTGAAATTGACGATTTAGTGTTTGGGTTAGAATCGAGCACATTTAGGGTTAGAGTTTTGGTTAGAATTCCTGAGGGTTAGGGTTAGTGTAAGGGGTAGGGGTAGGGTTAGAGTGCATTTAGGGGTAGGGCAAGGGGTAGGGTTAGGATTAGGGTTAGGGTTTGTGTTGGTAGAATCGAAGTTTAGGGTTAGGCGTAGGGTGAGGATTGCCTTTTGGGTTACAACTGTGTGCATTTAGAGTTAGGGTTAGTGTTGTGATTGACGATTTAGTGTTCGACTTAGAATCGAGCACATTGGGGTTAGAGTTATGGTTAGAATCCACTATATTTAAGCTTAGGGTTAGGGTTAGGGTTATTAGGGTCAGGATTAGAATCGAGAGCATTTAAGGATAGTGTTAGGGTTAGAGTTAGGTTTAGGCTTAGGTTTTGTCGAATTGAGGGTTGGGGTTAGGGTTAGGTTTAGGGATAGAATCAAGCACATTTTTAGTGTTAGGGGTTGGGTCAGGGTTAGGGTTAGAGTGCATATAGAGATAGGGATAGGAGTAGGTTTGGGATTAGGGTTAGGGTTTGTGTTGGTAGAATCGAGGTTTAGGGTTAGGCTTAGGGTCAGGATTGCCTTTTGGGTTAGAGTCGAGGGCATTTAGGGTTAGGCTTAGTGTTGAGATTGACGATTTAGTGTTAGGGTTATAATCGAGCACATTAGGGTTAGAGTTATGGAAAGAATCCAGTGCATTTCGGGTTAGGATTAGGGATAGGGTTAGGTTTATGTTTAGGGTGAGGGTTAGAATCGAGTGCATTTAAGGATAGTGTTAGGGTTAGAGTTAGGTATAGGGTTAGCTTTCGTAGAATCGAGGGTCAGTGTTAGGGTGAGGGTTAGGGTTAGGATTAAGGTTAGAATCAGGAGCATTTTTAGCGTTAGGGTTGGGGTTAGGGTCAGGGTTTGAGTGCATTTAGGGGTAGGGGAGGAGTTGGGTTAGGATTAAGGTTAGGGTTTGTGTTGGTAGAATCGAGGTTTTGGGTTAGGCGTAGGTCAGGAGAGCAGGAGAGCATTTTGGGTCATAATTCAGAGCATTTGGGCTTAGGGTTAGTGTTGCAATTGATGATTTAGTTATAGCGTTCGAATCAGGCACATTGAGGGATAGAGTTATGATTAGAATTCAGTGCATTTAGGGTTAGGCTTAGGGTTAGGGTTAGGTTTAGGGTCAGGGTTAGAATCGAGAGCATTAAGGATAGTGCTAGGGTTAGAGTTAGGTTTAGGGTTAGCTTTCGTAGAATCGAGGGTTAGGCTTAGGGTTAGGCTGAGGGTGAGGGTTAGGGTTAGAATCAAGCACAGTTTTGGTGTTAGCGTTAGGGTGAGGATTAGGGTTAAAGTGCTTTTAGGGCTAGTGGAAGGGATAGGGTTAGGATTAGGGTGAAGGTTTGTGTTGGTAGAATCGAGGTTTAGGTTTAGGCTTAGGGTCAGGATTGCATTTTGGATCAGAATCGAGTGTATTTAGGCTTTGGGTGTGTGTTCAAATTGACGATTTAGTGTTAGGGTTTGAATCGAGCACATTTAGAGTTAGAGTTATGCTTAGAATTCAGTGCATTTAGGGTTAGCGTTAGGGTTAGGGTTAGGTTGAGGTTCACGGTTAAAATCGAGAGCATTCAAGGATAGTGCTAGGGTTAGAGTTAGGTTTAGCGTTCGCTTTCGTAGAATCGAGGCTTAGGCTTAAGGTTAGGCTTAGGGTTAGGGTTAGGGTTAGAATCAGGCACATTTTTAGTGGTCTGCTTTTCATCAGGGTATGGCTTAGAGTGCATTTAGGGGTAGGCGTAGGAATAGGGTTAGGATTAGGGTTAAGGTTTGTGTTGGTAGAATCGAGGTTTAGGGTTAGGCTTAGGGTCAGGAATGGCTTTTGGGTTAGAGTCGAGTGCATTTAGGGTTAGGGATAGTGTGAAATTGACGATTTAGTGTTTGGGTTAGAATCGAGCACATTTAGGGTTAGAGTTTTGGTTAGAATTCCTGAGGGTTAGGGTTAGTGTAAGGGGTAGGGGTAGGGTTAGAGTGTATTTAGGGGTAGGGGAAGGGGTAGGGTTAGGATTAGAGTTAGGGTTTGTGTTGGTAGAATCGAAGTTTAGGGTTAGGCGTAGGGTGAGGATTGCCTTTTGGGTTACAACTGTGTGCATTTAGAGTTAGGGTTAGTGTTGTGATTGACGATTTAGTGTTAGACTTAGAATCGAGCACTTTGGGGTTAGAGTTATGGTTAGAATCCACTATATTTAAGCTTAGGGTTAGGGTTAGGGTTATTAGGGTCAGGATTAGAATCGAGAGCATTTAAGGATAGTGTTAGGGTTAGAGTTAGGTTTAGGCTTAGGTTTCGTCGAATTGAGGGTTATGGTTAGGGTTAGGTTTAGGATAGGAATCAAGCGCATTTTTAGTGTTAGGGGTTGGGTCAGGGTTAGGTTTAGAGTGCATATAGAGATAGGGATAGGAGTAGGGTTGGGATTAGGGTTAGGGTTTGTGTTGGTAGAATCGAGGTTTAGGGTTAGGCTTAGGGTCAGGATTGCCTTTTGGGTTAGAGTCGAGGGCATTTAGGGTTAGGCTTAGTGTTGAGATTGACGATTTAGTGTTAGGGTTATAATCGAGCACATTAGGGTTAGAGTTATGGTTAGAATCCAGTGCATTTACGGATAGGATTAGGGATAGTGTTAGGTTTATGTTTAGGGTGAGGGTTAGAATCGAGTGCATTTAAGGATAGTGTTAGGGTTAGAGTTAGGTATAGGGTTAGCTTTCGTAGAATCGAGGGTCAGTGTTAGGGTGAGGGTTCGGGTTAGGATTAAGGTTAGAATCAGGAGCATTTTTAGCGTTAGGGTTGGGGTTAGGGTCAGGGTTTGAGTGCATTTAGGGGTAGGGGAGGAGTTGGGTTAGGATTAGGGTTAGGGTTTGTGTTGGTAGAATCGAGGTTTTGGGTTAGGCTTAGGGTCAGGAGAGCATTTTGGGTCATAATTCAGAGCATTTGGGTTTAGGGTTAGTGTTTAAATTGATGATTTAGTTATAGCGTTCGAATCAGGCACATTGAGGGATAGAGTTATGATTAGAATTCAGTTCATTTAGGGTTACTCTTAGGGTTAGGGTTAGGTTTAGGGTCAGGGTTAGAATCGAGAGCATTAAGGATAGTGGTAGGGGTAGAGTTAGGTTTAGGGTTAGCTTTCGTAGAATGGAGGGTTAGGCTTAGGGTTAGGCTGAGGGTGAGGGTTAGGGTTAGAATCAAGCACAGTTTTGGTGTTAGCGTTAGGGTGAGGATTAGGGTTAAAGTGCTTTTAGGGCTAGTGGAAGGGATAGGGTTAGGATTAGGGTGAAGGTTTGTGTTGGTAGAATCGAGGTTTAGGTTTAGGCTTAGGGTCAGGATTGCATTTTGGATCAGAATCGAGTGTATTTAGGCTTTGGGTGTGTGTTCAAATTGACGATTTAGTGTTAGGGTTTGAATCGAGCACATTTAGAGTTAGAGTTATGCTTAGAATTCAGTGCATTTAAGGTTAGCGTTAGGGTTAGGGTTAGGTTGAGGGTCACGGTTAAATTCGAGAGCATTCAAGGATAGTGCTAGGGTTAGAGTTAGGTTTAGCGTTCGCTTTCGTAGAATCGAGGGTTAGGCTTAAGGTTAGGCTTAGGGTTAGGGTTAGGGTTAGAATCAGGCACATTTTTAGTGGTCTGCTTTTCATCAGGGTATGGCTTAGAGTGCATTTAGGGGTAGGCGTAGGAATAGGGTTAGGATTAGGGTTAAGGTTTGTGTTGGTAGAATCGAGGTTTCGGGTTAGGCTTAGGGTCAGGAATTTCTTTTGGGTTAGAGTCGAGTGCATTTAGGGTTAGGGATAGTGTTGAAATTGACGATTTAGTGTTTGGGTTAGAATCGAGCACATTTAGGGTTAGAGTTTTGGTTAGAATTCCTGAGGGTTAGGGTTAGTGTAAGGGGTAGGGGTAGGGTTAGAGTGCATTTAGGGGTAGGGCAAGGGTAGGGTTAGGATTAGGGTTAGGGTTTGTGTTGGTAGAATCGAAGTTTAGGGTTAGGCGTAGGGTGAGGATTGCCTTTTGGGTTACAACTGTGTGCATTTAGAGTTAGGGTTAGTGTTGTGATTGACGATTTAGTGTTCGACTTAGAATCGAGCACATTGGGGTTAGAGTTATGGTTAGAATCCACTATATTTAAGCTTAGGGTTAGGGTTAGGGTTATTAGGGTCAGGATTAGAATCGAGAGCATTTAAGGATAGTGTTAGGGTTAGAGTTAGGTTTAGGCTTAGGTTTTGTCGAATTGAGGGTTGGGGTTAGGGTTAGGTTTAGGGATAGAATCAAGCACATTTTTAGTGTTAGGGGTTGGGTCAGGGTTAGGGTTAGAGTGCATATAGAGATAGGGATAGGAGTAGGTTTGGGATTAGGGTTAGGGTTTGTGTTGGTAGAATCGAGGTTTAGGGTTAGGCTTAGGGTCAGGATTGCCTTTTGGGTTAGAGTCGAGGGCATTTAGGGTTAGGCTTAGTGTTGAGATTGACGATTTAGTGTTAGGGTTATAATCGAGCACATTAGGGTTAGAGTTATGGAAAGAATCCAGTGCATTTCGGGTTAGGATTAGGGATAGGGTTAGGTTTATGTTTAGGGTGAGGGTTAGAATCGAGTGCATTTAAGGATAGTGTTAGGGTTAGAGTTAGGTATAGGGTTAGCTTTCGTAGAATCGAGGGTCAGTGTTAGGGTGAGGGTTAGGGTTAGGATTAAGGTTAGAATCAGGAGCATTTTTAGCGTTAGGGTTGGGGTTAGGGTCAGGGTTTGAGTGCATTTAGGGGTAGGGGAGGAGTTGGGTTAGGATTAAGGTTAGGGTTTGTGTTGGTAGAATCGAGGTTTTGGGTTAGGCGTAGGGTCAGGAGAGCATTTTGGGTCATAATTCAGAGCATTTGGGCTTAGGGTTAGTGTTGCAATTGATGATTTAGTTATAGCGTTCGAATCAGGCACATTGAGGGATAGAGTTATGATTAGAATTCAGTGCATTTAGGGTTAGGCTTAGGGTTAGGGTTAGGTTTAGGGTCAGGGTTAGAATCGAGAGCATTAAGGATAGTGCTAGGGTTAGAGTTAGGTTTAGGGTTAGCTTTCGTAGAATCGAGGGTTAGGCTTAGGGTTAGGCTGAGGGTGAGGGTTAGGGTTAGAATCAAGCACAGTTTTGGTGTTAGCGTTAGGGTGAGGATTAGGGTTAAAGTGCTTTTAGGGCTAGTGGAAGGGATAGGGTTAGGATTAGGGTGAAGGTTTGTGTTGGTAGAATCGAGGTTTAGGTTTAGGCTTAGGGTCAGGATTGCATTTTGGATCAGAATCGAGTGTATTTAGGCTTTGGGTGTGTGTTCAAATTGACGATTTAGTGTTAGGGTTTGAATCGAGCACATTTAGAGTTAGAGTTATGCTTAGAATTCAGTGCATTTAGGGTTAGCGTTAGGGTTAGGGTTAGGTTGAGGTTCACGGTTAAAATCGAGAGCATTCAAGGATAGTGCTAGGGTTAGAGTTAGGTTTAGCGTTCGCTTTCGTAGAATCGAGGCTTAGGCTTAAGGTTAGGCTTAGGGTTAGGGTTAGGGTTAGAATCAGGCACATTTTTAGTGGTCTGCTTTTCATCAGGGTATGGCTTAGAGTGCATTTAGGGGTAGGCGTAGGAATAGGGTTAGGATTAGGGTTAAGGTTTGTGTTGGTAGAATCGAGGTTTAGGGTTAGGCTTAGGGTCAGGAATGGCTTTTGGGTTAGAGTCGAGTGCATTTAGGGTTAGGGATAGTGTTGAAATTGACGATTTAGTGTTTGGGTTAGAATCGAGCACATTAGGGTTAGAGTTTTGGTTAGAATTCCTGAGGGTTAGGGTTAGTGTAAGGGGTAGGGGTAGGGTTAGAGTGTATTTAGGGGTAGGGGAAGGGGTAGGGTTAGGATTAGAGTTAGGGTTTGTGTTGGTAGAATCGAAGTTTAGGGTTAGGCGTAGGGTGAGGATTGCCTTTTGGGTTACAACTGTGTGCATTTAGAGTTAGGGTTAGTGTTGTGATTGACGATTTAGTGTTAGACTTAGAATCGAGCACTTTGGGGTTAGAGTTATGGTTAGAATCCACTATATTTAAGCTTAGGGTTAGGGTTAGGGTTATTAGGGTCAGGATTAGAATCGAGAGCATTTAAGGATAGTGTTAGGGTTAGAGTTAGGTTTAGGCTTAGGTTTCGTCGAATTGAGGGTTATGGTTAGGGTTAGGTTTAGGGATAGAATCAAGCGCATTTTTAGTGTTAGGGGTTGGGTCAGGGTTAGGGTTAGAGTGCATATAGAGATAGGGATAGGAGTAGGGTTGGGATTAGGGTTAGGGTTTGTGTTGGTAGAATCGAGGTTTAGGGTTAGGCTTAGGGTCAGGATTGCCTTTTGGGTTAGAGTCGAGGGCATTTAGGGTTAGGCTTAGTGTTGAGATTGACGATTTAGTGTTAGGGTTATAATCGAGCACATTAGGGTTAGAGTTATGGTTAGAATCCAGTGCATTTACGGATAGGATTAGGGATAGTGTTAGGTTTATGTTTAGGGTGAGGGTTAGAATCGAGTGCATTTAAGGATAGTGTTAGGGTTAGAGTTAGGTATAGGGTTAGCTTTCGTAGAATCGAGGGTCAGTGTTAGGGTGAGGGTTAGGGTTAGGATTAAGGTTAGAATCAGGAGCATTTTTAGCGTTAGGGTTGGGGTTAGGGTCAGGGTTTGAGTGCATTTAGGGGTAGGGGAGGAGTTGGGTTAGGATTAGGGTTAGGGTTTGTGTTGGTAGAATCGAGGTTTTGGGTTAGGCTTAGGGTCAGGAGAGCATTTTGGGTCATAATTCAGAGCATTTGGGTTTAGGGTTAGTGTTTAAATTGATGATTTAGTTATAGCGTTCGAATCAGGCACATTGAGGGATAGAGTTATGATTAGAATTCAGTTCATTTAGGGTTACTCTTAGGGTTAGGGTTAGGTTTAGGGTCAGGGTTAGAATCGAGAGCATTAAGGATAGTGGTAGGGGTAGAGTTAGGTTTAGGGTTAGCTTTCGTAGAATGGAGGGTTAGGCTTAGGGTTAGGCTGAGGGTGAGGGTTAGGGTTAGAATCAAGCACAGTTTTGGTGTTAGCGTTAGGGTGAGGATTAGGGTTAAAGTGCTTTTAGGGCTAGTGGAAGGGATAGGGTTAGGATTAGGGTGAAGGTTTGTGTTGGTAGAATCGAGGTTTAGGTTTAGGCTTAGGGTCAGGATTGCATTTTGGATCAGAATCGAGTGTATTTAGGCTTTGGGTGTGTGTTCAAATTGACGATTTAGTGTTAGGGTTTGAATCGAGCACATTTAGAGTTAGAGTTATGCTTAGAATTCAGTGCCTTTAAGGTTAGCGTTAGGGTTAGGGTTAGGTTGAGGGTCACGGTTAAATTCGAGAGCATTCAAGGATAGTGCTAGGGTTAGAGTTAGGTTTAGCGTTCGCTTTCGTAGAATCGAGGGTTAGGCTTAAGGTTAGGCTTAGGGTTAGGGTTAGGGTTAGAATCAGGCACATTTTTAGTGGTCTGCTTTTCATCAGGGTATGGCTTAGAGTGCATTTAGGGGTAGGCGTAGGAATAGGGTTAGGATTAGGGTTAAGGTTTGTGTTGGTAGAATCGAGGTTTCGGGTTAGGCTTAGGGTCAGGAATTTCTTTTGGGTTAGAGTCGAGTGCATTTAGGGTTAGGGATAGTGTTGAAATTGACGATTTAGTGTTTGGGTTAGAATCGAGCACATTTAGGGTTAGAGTTTTGGTTAGAATTCCTGAGGGTTAGGGTTAGTGTAAGGGGTAGGGGTAGGGTTAGAGTGCATTTAGGGGTAGGGCAAGGGGTAGGGTTAGGATTGGGGTTAGGGTTTGTGTTGGTAGAATCGAAGTTTAGGGTTAGGCGTAGGGTGAGGATTGCCTTTTGGGTTACAACTGTGTGCATTTAGAGTTAGGGTTAGTGTTGTGATTGACGATTTAGTGTTCGACTTAGAATCGAGCACATTGGGGTTAGAGTTATGGTTAGAATCCACTATATTTAAGCTTAGGGTTAGGGTTAGGGTTATTAGGGTCAGGATTAGAATCGAGAGCATTTAAGGATAGTGTTAGGGTTAGAGTTAGGTTTAGGCTTAGGTTTTGTCGAATTGAGGGTTGGGGTTAGGGTTAGGTTTAGGGATAGAATCAAGCACATTTTTAGTGTTAGGGGTTGGGTCAGGGTTAGGGTTAGAGTGCATATAGAGATAGGGATAGGAGTAGGTTTGGGATTAGGGTTAGGGTTTGTGTTGGTAGAATCGAGGTTTAGGGTTAGGCTTAGGGTCAGGATTGCCTTTTGGGTTAGAGTCGAGGGCATTTAGGGTTAGGCTTAGTGTTGAGATTGACGATTTAGTGTTAGGGTTATAATCGAGCACATTAGGGTTAGAGTTATGGAAAGAATCCAGTGCATTTCGGGTTAGGATTAGGGATAGGGTTAGGTTTATGTTTAGGGTGAGGGTTAGAATCGAGTGCATTTAAGGATAGTGTTAGGGTTAGAGTTAGGTATAGGGTTAGCTTTCGTAGAATCGAGGGTCAGTGTTAGGGTGAGGGTTAGGGTTAGGATTAAGGTTAGAATCAGGAGCATTTTTAGCGTTAGGGTTGGGGTTAGGGTCAGGGTTTGAGTGCATTTAGGGGTAGGGGAGGAGTTGGGTTAGGATTAGGGTTAGGGTTTGTGTTGGTAGAATCGAGGTTTTGGGTTAGGCTTAGGGTCAGGAGAGCATTTTGGGTCATAATTCAGAGCATTTGGGTTTAGGGTTAGTGTTTAAATTGATGATTTAGTTATAGCGTTCGAATCAGGCACATTGAGGGATAGAGTTATGATTAGAATTCAGTTCATTAAGGGTTAGGCTTAGGGTTAGGGTTAGGTTTAGGGTCAGGGTTAGAATCGAGAGCATTAAGGATAGTGCTAGGGGTAGAGTTAGGTTTAGGGTTAGCTTTCGTAGAATGGAGGGTTAGGCTTAGGGTTAGGCTGAGGGTGAGGGTTAGGGTTAGAATCAAGCACAGTTTTGGTGTTAGCGTTAGGGTGAGGATTAGGGTTAAAGTGCTTTTAGGGCTAGTGGAAGGGATAGGGTTAGGATTAGGGTGAAGGTTTGTGTTGGTAGAATCGAGGTTTAGGTTTAGGCTTAGGGTCAGGATTGCATTTTGGATCAGAATCGAGTGTATTTAGGCTTTGGGTGTGTGTTCAAATTGACGATTTAGTGTTAGGGTTTGAATCGAGCACATTTAGAGTTAGAGTTATGCTTAGAATTCAGTGCATTTAGGGTTAGCGTTAGGGTTAGGGTTAGGTTGAGGGTCACGGTTAAATTCGAGAGCATTCAAGGATAGTGCTAGGGTTAGAGTTAGGTTTAGCGTTCGCTTTCGTAGAATCGAGGGTTAGGCTTAAGGTTAGGCTTAGGGTTAGGGTTAGGGTTAGAATCAGGCACATTTTTAGTGGTCTGCTTTTCATCAGGGTATGGCTTAGAGTGCATTTAGGGGTAGGCGTAGGAATAGGGTTAGGATTAGGGTTAAGGTTTGTGTTGGTAGAATCGAGTTTTAGGGTTAGGCTTAGGGTCAGGAATGGCTTTTGGGTTAGAGTCGAGTGCATTTAGGGTTAGGGATAGTGTTGAAATTGACGATTTAGTGTTTGGGTTAGAATCGAGCACATTTAGGGTTAGAGTTTTGGTTAGAATTCCTGAGGGTTAGGGTTAGTGTAAGGGGTAGGGGTAGGGTTAGAGTGCATTTAGGGGTAGGGCAAGGGGTAGGGTTAGGATTAGGGTTAGGGTTTGTGTTGGTAGAATCGAAGTTTAGGGTTAGGCGTAGGGTGAGGATTGCCTTTTGGGTTACAACTGTGTGCATTAGAGTTAGGGTTAGTGTTGTGATTGACGATTTAGTGTTAGACTTAGAATCGAGCACATTGGGGTTAGAGTTATGGTTAGAATCCACTATATTTAAGCTTAGGGTTAGGGTTAGGGTTATTAGGGTCAGGATTAGAATCGAGAGCATTTAAGGATAGTGTTAGGGTTAGAGTTAGGTTTAGGCTTAGGTTTTGTCGAATTGAGGGTTAGGGTTAGGGTTAGGTTTAGGGATAGAATCAAGCACATTTTTAGTGTTAGGGGGTTGGGTCAGGGTTAGGGTTAGAGTGCATATAGAGATAGGGATAGGAGTAGGTTTGGGATTAGGGTTAGGGTTTGTGTTGGTAGAATCGAGGTTTAGGGGTTAGGCTTAGGGTCAGGATTGCCTTTTGGGTTAGAGTCGAGGGCATTTAGGGTTAGGCTTAGTGTTGAGATTGACGATTTAGTGTTAGGGTTATAATCGAGCACATTAGGGTTAGAGTTATGGTTAGAATCCAGTGCATTTACGGATAGGATTAGGGATAGGGAAAGGTTTATGTTTAGGGTGAGGGTTAGAATCGAGTGCATTTAAGGATAGTGTTAGGGTTAGAGTTAGGTATAGGGTTAGCTTTCGTAGAATCGAGGGTCAGTGTTAGGGTGAGGGTTAGGGTTAGGATTAAGGTTAGAATCAGGAGCATTTTTAGCGTTAGGGTTGGGGTTAGGGTCAGGGTTTGAGTGCATTTAGGGGTAGGGGAGGAGTTGGGTTAGGATTAGGGTTAGGGTTTGTGTTGGTAGAATCGAGGTTTTGGGTTAGGCGTAGGGTCAGGAGAGCATTTTGGGTCATAATTCAGAGCATTTGGGCTTAGGGTTAGTGTTGCAATTGATGATTTAGTTATAGCGTTCGAATCAGGCACATTGAGGGATAGAGTTATGATTAGAATTCAGTGCATTTAGGGTTAGGCTTAGGGTTAGGGTTAGGTTTAGGGTCAGGGTTAGAATCGAGAGCATTAAGGATAGTGCTAGGGTTAGAGTTAGGTTTAGGGTTAGCTTTCGTAGAATCGAGGGTTAGGCTTAGGGTTAGGCTGAGGGTGAGGGTTAGGGTTAGAATCAAGCACAGTTTTGGTGTTAGCGTTAGGGTGAGGATTAGGGTTAAAGTGCTTTTAGGGCTAGTGGAAGGGATAGGGTTAGGATTAGGGTGAAGGTTTGTGTTGGTAGAATCGAGGTTTAGGTTTAGGCTTAGGGTCAGGATTGCATTTTGGATCAGAATCGAGTGTATTTAGGCTTTGGGTGTGTGTTCAAATTGACGATTTAGTGTTAGGGTTTGAATCGAGCACATTTAGAGTTAGAGTTATGCTTAGAATTCAGTGCATTTAGGGTTAGCGTTAGGGTTAGGGTTAGGTTGAGGTTCACGGTTAAAATCGAGAGCATTCAAGGATAGTGCTAGGGTTAGAGTTAGGTTTAGCGTTCGCTTTCGTAGAATCGAGGCTTAGGCTTAAGGTTAGGCTTAGGGTTAGGGTTAGGGTTAGAATCAGGCACATTTTTAGTGGTCTGCTTTTCATCAGGGTATGGCTTAGAGTGCATTTAGGGGTAGGCGTAGGAATAGGGTTAGGATTAGGGTTAAGGTTTGTGTTGGTAGAATCGAGGTTTAGGGTTAGGCTTAGGGTCAGGAATGGCTTTTGGGTTAGAGTCGAGTGCATTTAGGGTTAGGGATAGTGTTGAAATTGACGATTTAGTGTTTGGGTTAGAATCGAGCACATTTAGGGTTAGAGTTTTGGTTAGAATTCCTGAGGGTTAGGGTTAGTGTAAGGGGTAGGGGTAGGGTTAGAGTGTATTTAGGGGTAGGGGAAGGGGTAGGGTTAGGATTAGGGTTAGGGTTTGTGTTGGTAGAATCGAGGTTTTGGGTTAGGCTTAGCGTCAGGACAGCATTTTGGGTCATAATTCAGAACATTTGGGCTTTGGATTAGTGTTGAAATTGATGATTTAGTTATAGCGTTCGAATCAGGCACATTGAGGGAAAGAGTTATGATTAGAATTCAGTGCATTTAGGGTTAGGGTTAGGGTTAGGGTTAGGTTTAGGGTCAGGGTTAGAATCGAGAGCATTAAGGATAGTGCTAGGGTTAGAGTTAGGTTTAGGGTTAGCTTTCGTAGAATGGAGGGTTAGGCTTAGGGTTAGGCTGAGGGTGAGGGTTAGGGTTAGAATCAAGCACAGTTTTGGTGTTAGCGTTAGGGTGAGGATTAGGGTTAAAGTGCTTTTAGGGCTAGTGGAAGGGATAGGGTTAGGATTAGGGTGAAGGTTTGTGTTGGTAGAATCGAGGTTTAGGTTTAGGCTTAGGGTCAGGATTGCATTTTGGATCAGAATCGAGTGTATTTAGGCTTTGGGTGTGTGTTCAAATTGACGATTTAGTGTTAGGGTTTGAATCGAGCACATTTAGAGTTAGAGTTATGCTTAGAATTCAGTGCATTTAGGGTTAGCGTTAGGGTTAGGGTTAGGTTGAGGTTCACGGTTAAAATCGAGAGCATTCAAGGATAGTGCTAGGGTTAGAGTTAGGTTTAGCGTTCGCTTTCGTAGAATCGAGGCTTAGGCTTAAGGTTAGGCTTAGGGTTAGGGTTAGGGTTAGAATCAGGCACATTTTTAGTGGTCTGCTTTTCATCAGGGTATGGCTTAGAGTGCATTTAGGGGTAGGCGTAGGAATAGGGTTAGGATTAGGGTTAAGGTTTGTGTTGGTAGAATCGAGGTTTAGGGTTAGGCTTAGGGTCAGGAATGGCTTTTGGGTTAGAGTCGAGTGCATTTAGGGTTAGGGATAGTGTTGAAATTGACGATTTAGTGTTTGGGTTAGAATCGAGCACATTTAGGGTTAGAGTTTTGGTTAGAATTCCTGAGGGTTAGGGTTAGTGTAAGGGGTAGGGGTAGGGTAAGAGTGTATTTAGGGGTAGGGGAAGGGGTAGGGTTAGGATTAGGGTTAGGGTTTGTGTTGGTAGAATCGAAGTTTAGGGTTAGGCGTAGGGTGAGGATTGCCTTTTGGGTTACAACTGTGTGCATTTAGAGTTAGGGTTAGTGTTGTGATTGACGATTTAGTGTTAGACTTAGAATCGAGCACATTGGGGTTAGAGTTATGGTTAGAATCCACTATATTTAAGCTTAGGGTTAGGGTTAGGGTTATTAGGGTCAGGATTAGAATCGAGAGCATTTATGGATAGTGTTAGGGTTAGAGTTAGGTTTAGGCTTAGGTTTCGTCGAATTGAGGGTTAGGGTTAGGGTTAGGTTTAGGGATAGAATCAAGCGCATTTTTAGTGTTAGGGGTTGGGTCAGGGTTAGGGTTAGAGTGCATATAGAGATAGGGATAGGAGTAGGTTTGGGATTAGGGTTAGGGTTTGTGTTGGTAGAATCGAGGTTTAGGGTCAGACTTAGGGTCAGGATTGCCTTTTGGGTTAGAGTCGAGGGCATTTAGGGTTAGGCTTAGTGTTGAGATTGACGATTTAGTGTTAGGGTTATAATCGAGCACATTAGGGTTAGAGTTATGGTTAGAATCCAGTGCATTTCGGGTTAGGATTAAAGATAGGGTTAGGTTTATGTTTAGGGTGAGGGTTAGAATCGAGTGCATTTAAGGATAGTGTTAGGGTTAGAGTTAGGTATAGGGTTAGCTTTCGTAGAATCGAGGGTTAGGCTTAGGGTTAGGCTGAGGGTGAGGGTTAGGGTTAGAATCAAGCACAGTTTTGGTGTTAGCGTTAGGGTGAGGATTAGGGTTAAAGTGCTTTTAGGGCTAGTGGAAGGGATAGGGTTAGGATTAGGGTGAAGGTTTGTGTTGGTAGAATCGAGATTTAGGTTTAGGCTTAGGGTCAGGATTGCATTTTGGATCAGAATCGAGTGTATTTAGGCTTTGGGTGTGTGTTCAAATTGACGATTTAGTGTTAGGGTTTGAATCGAGCACATTTAGAGTTAGAGTTATGCTTAGAATTCAGTGCATTTAGGGTTAGCGTTAGGGGTAGGGTTAGGTTGAGGGTCACGGTTAAAATCGAGAGCATTCAAGGATAGTGCTAGGGTTAGAGTTAGGTTTAGCGTTCGCTTTCGTAGAATCGAGGCTTAGGCTTAAGGTTAGGCTTAGGGTTAGGGTTAGGGTTAGAATCAGGCACATTTTTAGTGGTCTGCTTTTCATCAGGGTATGGCTTAGAGTGCATTTAGGGGTAGGCGTAGGAATAGGGTTAGGATTAGGGTTAAGGTTTGTGTTGGTAGAATCGAGGTTTCGGGTTAGGCTTAGGGTCAGGAATGGCTTTTGGGTTAGAGTCGAGTGCATTTAGGGTTAGGGATAGTGTTGAAATTGACGATTTAGTGTTTGGGTTAGAATCGAGCACATTTAGGGTTAGAGTTTTGGTTAGAATTCCTGAGGGTTAGGGTTAGTGTAAGGGGTAGGGGTAGGGTTAGAGTGTATTTAGGGGTAGGGGAAGGGGTAGGGTTAGGATTAGAGTTAGGGTTTGTGTTGGTAGAATCGAAGTTTAGGGTTAGGCGTAGGGTGAGGATTGCCTTTTGGGTTACAACTGTGTGCATTTAGAGTTAGGGTTAGTGTTGTGATTGACGATTTAGTGTTAGACTTAGAATCGAGCACATTGGGGTTAGAGTTATGGTTAGAATCCACTATATTTAAGCTTAGGGTTAGGGTTAGGGTTATTAGGGTCAGGATTAGAATCGAGAGCATTTAAGGATAGTGTTAGGGTTAGAGTTAGGTTTAGGCTTAGGTTTCGTCGAATTGAGGGTTATGGTTAGGGTTAGGTTTAGGGATAGAATCAAGCGCATTTTTAGTGTTAGGGGTTGGGTCAGGGTTAGGGTTAGAGTGCATATAGAGATAGGGATAGGAGTAGGTTTGGGATTAGGGTTAGGGTTTGTGTTGGTAGAATCGAGGTTCAGGGTTAGGCTTAGGGTCAGGATTGCCTTTTGGGTTAGAGTCGAGGGCATTTAGGGTTAGGCTTAGTGTTGAGATTGACGATTTAGTGTTAGGGTTATAATCGAGCACATTAGGGTTAGAGGTATGGTTAGAATCCAGTGCATTTACGGATAGGATTAGGGATAGGGTTAGGTTTATGTTTAGGGTGAGGGTTAGAATCGAGTGCATTTAAGGATAGTGTTAGGGTTAGAGTTAGGTATAGGGTTAGCTTTCATAGAATCGAGGGTCAGTGTTAGGGTGAGGGTTAGGGTTAGGATTAAGGTTAGAATCAGGAGCATTTTTAGCGTTAGGGTTGGGGTTAGGGTCAGGGTTTGAGTGCATTTAGGGGTAGGGGAGGAGTTGGGTTAGGATTAGGGTTAGGGTTTGTGTTGGTAGAATCGAGGTTTTGGGTTAGGCGTAGGGTCAGGAGAGCATTTTGGGTCATAATTCAGCGCATTTGGGCTTAGGGTTAGTGTTGCAATTGATGATTTAGTTACAGCGTTCGAATCAGGCACATTGAGGGATAGAGTTATGATTAGAATTCAGTGCATTTAGGGTTAGGCTTAGGGTTAGGGTTAGGTTTAGGGTCAGGGTTAGAATCGAGAGCATTAAGGATAGTGGTAGGGGTAGAGTTAGGTTTAGGGTTAGCTTTCGTAGAATGGAGGGTTAGGCTTAGGGTTAGGCTGAGGGTGAGGGTTAGGGTTAGAATCAAGCACAGTTTTGGTGTTAGCGTTAGGGTGAGGATTAGGGTTAAAGTGCTTTTAGGGCTAGTGGAAGGGATAGGGTTAGGATTAGGGTGAAGGTTTGTGTTGGTAGAATCGAGGTTTAGGTTTAGGCTTAGGGTCAGGATTGCATTTTGGATCAGAATCGAGTGTATTTAGGCTTTGGGTGTGTGTTCAAATTGACGATTTAGTGTTAGGGTTTGAATCGAGCACATTTAGAGTTAGAGTTATGCTTAGAATTCAGTGCATTTAAGGTTAGCGTTAGGGTTAGGATTAGGTTGAGGGTCACGGTTAAATTCGAGAGCATTCAAGGATAGTGCTAGGGTTAGAGTTAGGTTTAGCGTTCGCTTTCGTAGAATCGAGGGTTAGGCTTAAGGTTAGGCTTAGGGTTAGGGTTAGGGTTAGAATCAGGCATATTTTTAGTGGTCTGCTTTTCATCAGGGTATGGCTTAGAGTGCATTTAGGGGTAGGCGTAGGAATAGGGTTAGGATTAGGGTTAAGGTTTGTGTTGGTAGAATCGAGGTTTAGGGTTAGGCTTAGGGTCAGGAATGGCTTTTCGGTTAGAGTCGAGTGCATTTAGGGTTAGGGATAGTGTTGAAATTGACGATTTAGTGTTTGGGTTAGAATCGAGCACATTTAGGGTTAGAGTTTTGGTTAGAATTCCTGAGGGTTAGGGTTAGTGTAAGGGGTAGGGGTAGGGTTAGAGTGCATTTAGGGGTAGGGCAAGGGGTAGGGTTAGGATTAGGGTTAGGGTTTGTGTTGGTAGAATCGAAGTTTAGGGTTAGGCGTAGGGTGAGGATTGCCTTTTGGGTTACAACTGTGTGCATTTAGAGTTAGGGTTAGTGTTGTGATTGACGATTTAGTGTTAGACTTAGAATCGAGCACATTGGGGTTAGAGGTATGGTTAGAATCCACTATATTTAAGCTTAGGGTTAGGGTTAGGGTTATTAGGGTCAGGATTAGAATCGAGAGCATTTAAGGATAGTGTTAGGGTTAGAGTTAGGTTTAGGCTTAGGTATTGTCGAATTGAGGGTTAGGGTTAGGGTTAGGTTTAGGGATAGAATCAAGCACATTTTTAGTGTTAGGGGTTGGGTCAGGGTTAGGGTTAGAGTGCATATAGAGATAGGGATAGGAGTAGGTTTGGGATTAGGGTTAGGGTTTGTGTTGGTAGAATCGAGGTTTAGGGTTAGGCTTAGGGTCAGGATTGCCTTTTGGGTTAGAGTCGAGGGCATTTAGGGTTAGGCTTAGTGTTGAGATTGACGATTTAGTGTTAGGGTTATAATCGAGCACATTAGGGTTAGAGTTATGGAAAGAATCCAGTGCATTTCGGGTTAGGATTAGGGATAGGGTTAGGTTTATGTTTAGGGTGAGGGTTAGAATCGAGTGCATTTAAGGATAGTGTTAGGGTTAGAGTTAGGTATAGGGTTAGCTTTCGTAGAATCGAGGGTCAGTGTTAGGGGGAGGGTTAGGGTTAGGATTAAGGTTAGAATCAGGAGCATTTTTAGCGTTAGGGTTGGGGTTAGGGTCAGGGTTTGAGTGCATTTAGGGGTAGGGGAGGAGTTGGGTTAGGATTAGGGTTAGGGTTTGTGTTGGTAGAATCGAGGTTTTGGGTTAGGCTTAGGGTCAGGAGAGCATTTTGGGTCATAATTCAGAGCATTTGGGCTTAGGGTTAGTGTTGAAATAGATGATTTAGTTATAGCGTTCGAATCAGGCACATTGAGGGATAGAGTTATGATTAGAATTCAGTGCATTTAGGGTTAGGGTTAGGGTTAGGGTTAGGTTTAGGGTCAGGGTTAGAATCGAGAGCATTAAGGATAGTGCTAGGGTTAGAGTTAGGTTTAGGGTTAGCTTTCGTAGAATGGAGGGTTAGGCTTAGGGTTAGGCTGAGGGTGAGGGTTAGGGTTAGAATCAAGCACAGTTTTGGTGTTAGCGTTAGGGTGAGGATTAGGGTTAAAGTGCTTTTAGGGCTAGTGGAAGGGATAGGGTTAGGATTAGGGTGAAGGTTTGTGTTGGTAGAATCGAGGTTTAGGTTTAGGCTTAGGGTCAGGATTGCATTTTGGATCAGAATCGAGTGTATTTAGGCTTTGGGTGTGTGTTCAAATTGACGATTTAGTGTTAGGGTTTGAATCGAGGACATTTAGAGTTAGAGTTATGCTTAGAATTCAGTGCATTTAGGGTTAGCGTTAGGGTTAGGGTTAGGTTGAGGGTCACGGTTAAAATCGAGAGCATTCAAGGATAGTGCTAGGGTTAGAGTTAGGTTTAGCGTTCGCTTTCGTAGAATCGAGGGTTAGGCTTAAGGTTAGGCTTAGGGTTAGGGTTAGGGTTAGAATCAGGCACATTTTTAGTGGTCTGCTTTTCATCAGGGTATGGCTTAGAGTGCATTTAGGGGTAGGCGTAGGAATAGGGTTAGGATTAGGGTTAAGGTTTGTGTTGGTAGAATCGAGGTTTCGGGTTAGGCTTAGGGTCAGGAATGGCTTTTGGGTTAGAGTCGAGTGCATTTAGGGTTAGGGATAGTGTTGAAATTGACGTTTTAGTGTTTGGGTTAGAATCGAGCACATTTAGGGTTAGAGTTTTGGTTAGAATTCCTGAGGGTTAGGGTTAGTGTAAGGGGTAGGGGTAAGGTTAGAGTGTATTTAGGGGTAGGGGAAGGGGTAGGGTTAGGATTAGGGTTAGGGTTTGTGTTGGTAGAATCGAGGTTTTGGGTTAGGCTTAGCGTCAGGACAGCATTTTGGGTCATAATTCAGAGCATTTGGGCTTAGGGTTAGTGTTGAAATTGATGATTTAGTTATAGCGTTCGAATCAGGCACATTGAGGGATAGAGTTATGATTAGAATTCAGTGCATTTAGGGTTAGGGTTAGGGTTAGGGTTAGGTTTAGGGTCAGGGT
Source organism: Notamacropus eugenii (assembly GCF_028372415.1). NCBI lineage: Eukaryota > Metazoa > Chordata > Mammalia > Diprotodontia > Macropodidae > Notamacropus > Notamacropus eugenii. The sequence goes on along the minus strand of NW_027325296.1, from coordinate 20,072 downwards.
TAGAATCGAGAGCATTAAGGATAGTGCTAGGGTTAGAGTTAGGTTTAGGGTTAGCTTTCGTAGAATGGAGGGTTAGGCTTAGGGTTAGGCTGAGGGTGAGGGTTAGGGTTAGAATCAAGCACAGTTTTGGTGTTAGCGTTAGGGTGAGGATTAGGGTTAAAGTGCTTTTAGGGCTAGTGGAAGGGATAGGGTTAGGATTAGGGTGAAGGTTTGTGTTGGTAGAATCGAGGTTTAGGTTTAGGCTTAGGGTCAGGATTGCATTTTGGATCAGAATCGAGTGTATTTAGGCTTTGGGTGTGTGTTCAAATTGACGATTTAGTGTTAGGGTTTGAATCGAGCACATTTAGAGTTAGAGTTATGCTTAGAATTCAGTGCATTTAGGGTTAGCGTTAGGGTTAGGGTTAGGTTGAGGGTCACGGTTAAAATCGAGAGCATTCAAGGATAGTGCTAGGGTTAGAGTTAGGTTTAGCGTTCGCTTTCGTAGAATCGAGGGTTAGGCTTAAGGTTAGGCTTAGGGTTAGGGTTAGGGTTAGAATCAGGCACATTTTTAGTGGTCTGCTTTTCATCAGGGTATGGCTTAGAGTGCATTTAGGGGTAGGCGTAGGAATAGGGTTAGGATTAGGGTTAAGGTTTGTGTTGGTAGAATCGAGGTTTAGGGTTAGGCTTAGGGTCAGGAATGGCTTTTGGGTTAGAGTCGAGTGCATTTAGGGTTAGGGATAGTGTTGAAATTGACGATTTAGTGTTTGGGTTAGAATCGAGCACATTAAGGGTTAGAGTTTTGGTTAGAATTCAGTGCATTTAAGGTTAGCGTTAGGGTTAGGGTTAGGTTGAGGGTCACTTTTAAAATCGAGAGCATTTAAGGATAGTGATAGGGTTAGAGTTAGGTTTAGCGTTCGCTTTCGTAGAATTGAGGGTTAGGCTTAGGTTGAGGGTTAGGGTTAGAATCAAGCACAGTTTTAGTGTTAGCGTCAAGGTGAGGATTAGGGTTAAAGTGCTTTTAGGGCTAGTGGAAGGGATAGGGTTAGGATTAGGGTTAAGGTTTGTGTTGGTAGAATCGAGGTTTAGGTTTAGGCTTAGGGTCAGGATTGCATTTTGGATCAGAATCGAGTGTATTTAGGCTTTGGGTTAGTGTTCAAATTGACGATTTGGTGTTAGGGTTTGAATCGAGCACATTTAGGGTTAGTGTTATTCTTAGAATTCAGTGCATTTAGGGTTAGCGTTAGGGTTAGGGTTAGGTTGAGGGTCACGGTTTAAATCGAGAGCATTTAAGGATAGTGCTAGGGTTAGAGTTAGGTTTAGCGTTCGCTTTCGTAGAATCGAGGCTTAGGCTTAAGGTTAGGCTTAGGGTTAGGGTTAGGGTTAGAATCAGGCACATTTTTAGTGGTCTGCTTTTCATCAGGGTATGGCTTAGAGTGCATTTAGAGGTAGGCGTAGGAGTAGGGTTAGGATTAGGGTTAAGGTTTGTGTTGGTAGAATCGAGGTTTGGGGTTAGGCTTAGGGTCAGGAATGGCTTTTGGGTTAGAGTCGAGTGCATTTAGGGTTAGGGATAGTGTTGAAATTGACGATTTAGTGTTTGGGTTAGAATCGAGCACATTTCGGGTTAGAGTTTTGGTTAGAATTCGTTAGGGTTAGGGTTAGTGTAAGGGGTAGGGGTAGGATTAGAGTGCATTTAGGGGTAGGGGTAGGGGTAGGGTTAGGATTAGGGTTAGGGTTTGTGTTGGTAGAATCGAAGTTTAGGGTTAGGCGTAGGGTGAGGATTGCCTTTTGGGTTACAACTGAGTGCATTTAGAGTTAGGGTTAGTGTTGAGATTGACGATTTTGTGTTAGCCTTAGAATCGAGCACATTAGGGTTAGAGTTACGGTTAGAATCCACTATATTTAAGCTTAGGGTTAGGGTTAGGGTTATTAGGGTCAGGATTAGAATCGAGAGCATTTAAGGATAGTGTTAGGGTTAGAGTTAGGTTTAGGGTTAGGTTTCGTAGAATTCAGGGTTAGGGTTAGGGTTAGGGTTAGGGTTAGGGATAGAATCAAGCGCATTTTTAGTGTTAGGGGTTGGGTCAGGGATAGGGTTAGAGTGCATATAGAGGTAGGGATAGGAGTAGGGTTGGGATTAGGGTTAGGGTTTGTGCTGGTAAAGTCGAGGTTTAGGGTTAGGCTTAGGTTCAGGATTGCCTTTTGGGTTAGAGTCGAGGGCATTTAGGGTCAGGCTTAGTGTTGAGATTGACGATTTAGTGTTACGGTTATAATCGAGCACATTAGGGTTAGAGTTATGGTTAGAATCCAGTGCATTTAGGGTTAGGGTTAGGGATAGGGTTAGGTTTATGTTTAGGGTGAGGGTTAGAATCGAGTGCATTTGAGGATAGTGTTAGGGTTAGAGTTAGGTATAGGGTTAGCTTTCGTAGAATCGAGGGTCAGTGTTAGGGTGAAGTTTAGGGTTAGGATTAGGGTTAGAATCAGGACCATTTTTAGCGGTTGGGTTGGTGTTAGGGTCAGGGTTTGAGTGCATTTAGGGGTAGGGGAGGAGTTGGGTTAGGATTACGGTTAGGGTTTGTGTTGGTAGAATCGAGGTTTTGGGTTAGGCTTAGGGTCAGGAGAACATTTTGGGTCATAATTCAGAGCATTTGGGCTTAGGGTTAGTGTTGAAATTGATGATTTAGTTATAGCGTTAGAGTCAGGCACATTTAGGGATAGAGTTATGATTTGAATTCAGTGCATTTAGGGTTAGGTTTAGGGTTAGGGTTAGGTTCAGGGTCAGGGTTAGAATGGAGAGCATTAAGGATAGTGCTAGGGTTAGAGTTAGGTTTAGGGTTAACTTTCGTATAATCGAGGGTTAGGCTTAGGGTTAGGATTAGGGTGAGGGTTAGGGTTAGAATCAAGCACAGTTTTAGTGTTAGCTTTAGGGTGAGGATTAGGGTTAAAGTGCTTTTAGGGCTAGTGGAAGGGATAGGCTTAGGATTAGGGTTAAGGTTTGTGTTGGTAGAATCGAGGTTTAGGTTTAGGCTTAGGGTCAGCATTGCATTTTGGATCAGAATCGAGTGTATTTAAGCTTTGGGTTAGTGTTCAAATTGACGATTTAGTGTTAGGGTTTGAATCGAGCACATTTAGGGTTAGAGTTATGCTTAGAATTCAGTGCATTTAGTTTTTGCGTTAGGGTTAGGGTTAGGTTGAGGGTCACTGTTAAAATCGAGAGCATTTAAGGATAGTGCTAGGGTTAGAGTTAGCTTTAGGGTTAGCTTTCGTTGAATTGAGGGTTAGGCTTAGGGTGAGGGTTAGGGTTAGAATCAAGAACAGTTTGAGTGTTAGCGTTAGGGTGAGGATTAGGGTTAAAGTGCTTTTAGGGCTAGTGGAAGGGATAGGCTTAGGATTAGGGTTAAGGTTTGTGTTGGTAGAATCGAGGTTTAGGTTTAGGCTTAGGGTCAGCATTGCATTTTGGATCAGAATCGAGTGTATTTAAGCTTTGGGTTAGTGTTCAAATTGACGATTTAGTGTTAGGGTTTGAATCGAGCACATTTAGGGTTAGAGTTATGCTTAGAATTCAGTGCATTTAGTTTTTGCGTTAGGGTTAGGGTTAGGTTGAGGGTCACTGTTAAAATCGAGAGCATTTAAGGATAGTGCTAGGGTTAGAGTTAGCTTTAGGGTTAGCTTTCGTTGAATTGAGGGTTAGGCTTAGGGTGAGGGTTAGGGTTAGAATCAAGAACAGTTTTAGTGTTAGCGTTAGGGTGAGGATTAGGGTTAAAGTGCTTTTAGGGCTAGTGGAAGGGATAGGATTAGGATTAGGGTTAAGGTTTGTGTTGGTAGAATCGAGGTTTAGGTTTAGGCTTAGGGTCAGGATTGCATTTTGGATCAGAATCGAGTGTATTTAGGTTTTGGGTTAGGGTTCAAATTGACGATTTAGTGTTAGGGTTTGAATCGAGCACATTTAGGATTAGTGTTATGCTTAGAATTCAGTGCATTTAGGGTTAGTGTTAGGGTTAGGGTTAGGTTGAGGGTCACGGTTAAAATCGAGAGCATTTAAGGATAGTGCTAGGGTTAGAGTTAGGTTTAGTGTTCGCTTTCGTAGAATCGAGAGTTAGGCTTAAGGGTAGGCTTATGGTTAGGGTTAGGGTTAGAATCAGGCACATTTTTAGTGGTCTCCTTTTCATCAGGGTATGGCTTAGAGTGCATTTAGCGGTAGGCGTAGGAGTAGGGTTAGGATTAGGGTTAAGGTTTGTGTTGGTAGAATCGAGGTTTGGGGTTAGGCTTAGGGTCAGGAATGGCTTTTGGGTTAGAGTCGAGTGCATTTAGGGTTAGGGATAGTGTTGAAATTGACGATGTAGTGTTTGGGTTAGAATCGAGCACATTTCGGGTTAGAGTTTTGGTTAGAATTCGTTAGGGTTAGGGTTGGTGCAAGGGGTAGGGGTAGGGTTAGAGTGCATTTAGGGGTAGGGGTAGGTTTAGGATTAGGGTTAGGGTTTGTGTTGGTAGAATCGAAGTTTAGGGTTAGGCGTAGGGTGAGGATTGCCTTTTGGGTTAGAGTGGAGTGCATTTAGGGTTAGGGTTAGTGTTCAGATTGACGATTTAATGTTAGGATTATAATCGAGCACATTAGCGTTACAGCTATGGTTAGAATCCACTATATTTAAGCTTAGGGTTAGGGATAGGGTTATTAGGGTCAGGATTAGAATCGAGAGCATTTAAGGATAGTGTTAGGGTTAGAGTTAGGTTTAGGGTTAGGTTTCGTAGAATTGAGGGTTAGGGTTAGGGTTAGGGTTAGGGTTAGGGTTAGGGATAGAATCAAGCGCATTTTTAGTGTTAAGGGTTGGGTCAGGGTTAGGGTTAGAGTGCATATAGAGGTAGAGATAGGAGTAGGGTTGGGATTAGGGTTAGGGTTTGTGTTGGTAAAGTCGAGGTTTAGGGTTAGGCTTAGGGTCAGGATTGCCTTTTGGGTTAGAGTCGAGGGCATTTAGGGTTAGGCTTAGTGTAGAGATTGACGATTTAGTGTTAGGGTTATAATGGAGCACATTAGGGTTAGAGTTATGGTTAGAATCCAGTGCGTTTAGGGTTAGGGTTAGGGATAGGGTTAGGTTTATGTTTAGGGTGAGGGTTAGAATCGAGTGCATTTGAGGATAGTGTTAGGGTTAGAGTTAGGTATAGGGTTAGCTTTCGTAGAATCGAGGGTCAGTGTTAGGGTGAAGTTTAGGGTTAGGATTAGGGTTAGAATCAGGAACATTTTTACCGGTAGGGTTGGTGTTAGGGTCAGGGTTTGAGTGCATTTAGGGGTAGGGGAGGAGTTGGGTTAGGATTAGGGTTAGGGTTTGTGTTGGTAGAATCGAAGTTTTGGGTTAGGCTTAGGGTCAGGAGAGCATTTTGGGTCATAATTCAGAGCATTTGGGCTTAGGGTTAGTGTTGAAATTGATGATTTAGTTATAGCGTTAGAATCAAGCACATTTAGGGATAGAGTTATGATTTGAATTCAGTGCATTTAGGGTTAGGTTTAGGGTTAGGGTTAGGTTCAGGGTCAGGGTTAGAATCGAGAGCATTAAGGATAGTGCTAGGGTTAGAGTTAGGTTTAGGGTTAGCTTTCGTAGAATCGAGGGTTAGGGTTAGGGTTAGGATTAGGGTGAGGGTTAGGGTTAGAATCAAGCACACTTTTAGTGTTAGCTTTAGGGTGAGGATTAGGGTTAAAGTGCTTTTAGGGCTAGTGGAAGGGATAGGGTTAGGATTAGGGTTAAGGTTTGTGTTGGTAGAATCGAGGTTTAGGTTTAGGCTTAGGGTCAGGATTGCATTTTGGATCAGAATCGAGTGTATTTAGGTTTTGGGTTAGTGTTCAAATTGACGATTTAGTGTTAGGGTTTGAATCGAGCACATTTAGGGTTAGAGTTATGCTTAGAATTCAGTGCATTTAGGGTTAGCGTTAGGGTTAGGGTTAGGTTGAGGGTCAGGGTTAAAATCGAGGGCATTTAAGGATAGTGCTAGGGTTAGAGTTAGGTTTAGTGTTCTCTTTCGTAGAATCGAGGGTTAGGCTTAAGGGTAGGCTTAGGGTTAGGGGTAGAATCAGGCACATTTTTAGTGGTCTGCTTTTCATCAGGGTATGGCTTAGAGTGCATTTAGGGGTATGCGTAGGAGTAGGGTTGGGATTAGGGTTAAGGTTTGTGTTGGTAGAATCGAGGTTTAGGGTCAGGAATGGCTTTTGGGTTAGAGTCGAGTGCATTTAGGGTTAGGGATAGTGTTGAAATTGACGATTTAGTGTTTGGGTCAGAATCGAGCACATTTAGGGTGAGAGTTTTGGTTAGAATTCGTTAGGATTAGGGTTAGTGTAAGGGGTATGGGTAGGGTTAGACTGCATTTAGGGGTTGGGTTGGGGTAGGGTTAGGATTAGGGTTAGGGTTTGTGTTGGTAGCATCGAAGTTTAGGGTTAGGCGTAGGGTGGGGATTGCCTTTTGGGTTACAACTGAGTGCATTTAGAGTTAGGGTTAGTGTTGAGATTGACGATTTAGTGTTAGACTTAGAATCGAGCACATTAGGGTTGGAGTTATGGTTAGAATCCACTATATTTAAGCTTAGGGTTAGGGTTAGGGTTATAAAGGTCAGGATTAGACTCGAGATCATTTAAGGATAATGTTAGGGTTAGAGTTAGGTTTAGGGTTAGGTTTCGTAGAATTGAGGGTTAGGGTTAGGGTTAGGGTTAGGGATAGAATCAAGAGCATTTTTAGTGTTAGAGGTTGGGTCAGGGTAATTGTTAGAGTGCATATAGAGGTAGGGATAGGAGTAGGGTTGGGATTAGGGTTATGGTTTGTGTTGGTAGAATCAAGGTTTAGGGTTAGGCTTAGGGTCAGGATTGCCTTTTGTGCTAGAGTCGAGTGCATTTAGGGTTAGGCTTAGTGTTGAGATTGACGATTTAGTGTTGGGTTATTATCGAGCATATTAGCGTTAGAGTTATGGTTAGAATCCAGTGCATTGAGGGTTAGGATTAGGGATAGGGTTAGGTTTATGTTTAGGGTGAGGGATAGAATCGAGTGCATTTAAGGATAGTGTTAGGGTTAGAGTTAGGTATAGGGTTAGCTTTCGTAGAATCAAGGGTCAGTGTTAGGGTGAGGGTTAGGGTTAGGATTAGGGTTAGAATCAGGAGCATTTTTAGCGTTAGGGTTGGGGTTAGGGTCAGGGTTTGAGTGCATTTAGGGGTAGGGGAGGAGTTGGGTTAGGATTAGGGTTAGGGTTTGTGTTGGTAGAATCGAGGTTTTGGGTTAGGCTTAGGGTCAGGAGAGCATTTTGGGTCATAATTCAGAGCATTTGGGCTTAGGGTTAGTGTTGAAATTGATGATTTAATAATAGCGTTAAAATCAGGCACATTTAGGGATAGAGTTATGATTAGAATTCAGTGCATTTAGGGTTAGGGTTAGGGTTAGGTTTAGGGTCAGGGTTAGAATCGAGAGCATTAAGGATAGTGCTAGGGTTAGAGTTAGGTTTAGGGTTAGCTTTCGTAGAATCGAGGGTTAGGCTTAGGCTTAGGCTTAGGGTGAGGGTTAGGGTTAGAATCAAGCACAGTTTTAGTGTTAGCTTTAGGGTGAGGATTAGGGTTAAAGTGCTTTTAGGGCTAGTGGAAGGGATAGGGTTAGGATTAGGGTTAAGGTTTGTGTTGGTAGAATCGAGGTTTAGGTTTAGGCTTAGGGTCAGGATTGCATTTTGGATCAGAATCGAGTGTATGTAGGCTTTGGGTGTGTGTTCAAATTGACGATTTAGTGTTAGGGTTTGAATCGAGCACATTTAGGGTTAGAGTTATGCTTAGAATTCAGTGCATTTTGTTTTAGCGTTAGGGTTAGGGTTAGGTTGAGGGTCACGGTTAAAATCGAGAGCATTTAAGGATAGTGATAGGGTTAGAGTTAGCTTTAGGCTTAGCTTTCGTTGAATTGAGGGTTAGGCTTAGGGTGATGGTTAGGGTTAGAATCAAGCACAGTTTTAGTGTTAGCGTTAGGGTGAGGATTAGGGTTAAAGTGCTTTTAGGGCTAGTGGAAGGGATAGGCTTAGGACTAGGATTAAGGTTTGTGTTGGTAGAATCGAGGTTTAGGTTTAGGCGTAGGGTCAGCATTGCATTTTGGACCAGAATCGAGTGTATGTAGGCTTTGGGTTAGTGTTCAAATTGACGATTTAGTGTTCGGGTCTGAATCGAGCACATTTAGGGTTAGAGTTATGCTTAGAATTCAGTGCATTTAGGGTTAGGGTTAGGGTTAGGATTAGGTTGAGGGTCAGGGTTAAAATCGAGAGCATTTAAGGATAGTGCTAAGGTTAGAGTTAGGTTTAGCGTTCGCTTTCGTAGAATCGAGTGTTAGGCTTAACGGTAGGCTTAGGGTTAGGGTTAGGGTTAGAATCAGGCACATTTTTAGTGGTCTGCTTTTCATCAGGGTATGGCTTAGAGTGCATTTAGGGTTATGCGTAGGAGTAGGGTTGGGATTAGGGTTAAGGTTTGTGTTGGTAGAATCGAGGTTTAGGGTTAGGCTTAGGGTCAGGAATGGCTTTTGGGTTAGAGTCGAGTGCATTTAGGGTTAGGGATAGTGTTGAAATTGACGATTTAGTGTTTGCGTTAGAATCGAGGACATTTAGGGTTAGAGTTTTGGTTAGAAGTCCTTAGGGTTAGGGTTAGTGTAAGGGGTAGGGGTAGGGTTAGAGTGCATTTAGGGGTAGGGGTAGGGGTAGGGTTAGGATAAGGGCTAGGGTTTGTGTTGGTAGAATCGAAGTTTAAGGTTAGGCGTAGGGTGAGGATTGCCTTTTGGGTTACAACTGAGTGCATTTAGAGTTAGGGTTAGTGTTGAGATTGACGATTTAGTGTTAGACTTAGAATCGAGTACATTAGGGTTAGAGTTATGGTTAGAATCCACTATATTTAATCTTAGGGTTAGGGTTACGGTTATTAGGGTCAGGATTAGAATCGAGAGCATTTAAGGATAGTGTTAGGGTTAGAGTTAGGGTTAGGGTTCGGTTTCGTAGAATTGAGGGTTAGGGTTAGGGTTAGGGTTAGGGATAGAATCAAGCACATTTTTAGTGTTAGGGGTTGGGTCAGGGTTAGGGTTAGAATGCATATAGATGTAGGGATAGGAGTAGGGTTGGGATTACGGTTAGGGTTTGTGTTGGTAGAATCGAGGTTTAGGGTTAGGCTTAGGGTCAGGATTGCCTTTTGTGTTAGAGTCGAGTGCATTTAGGGTTAGGCTTAGTGTTGAGATTGACGATTTAGTGTTAGGGTTATTATCGAGCATATTAGCGTTGGAGTTATGGTTAGAATCCAGTGCATTTAAGGATAGTGTTAGGGTTAGAGTTAGGTATACGGTTAGCTTTCGTAGAATCGAGGGTCAGTGTTAGGGGGAGGGTTAGGGTTAGCATTAGGGTTAGAATCAGGAGCATTTTTAGCGTTAGGGTTGGGGTTAGGGTCAGGGTTTGAGTGCATTTAGGGGTAGGGGAGGAGTTGGGTTAGGATTAGGGTTAGGGTTTGTGTTGGTAAAGTCGAGGTTTAGGGTTAGGCTTAGGGTCAGGAGAGCATTTTGGGTCATAATTCAGAGCATTTGGGCTTAGGGTTAGTGTTGAAATTGATGATTTAGTTATAGCGTTAGAATCAGGCAGGTTTTGGGATAGAGTTATGATTACAATTCAGTGCATTTAGGGTTAGGGTTAGGGTTACGATTAAGTTTAGGGTCAGGGTTAGAATCGAGAGCATTAAGGATAGTGCTAGGGTTAGAGTTAGGTTTAGGGTTAGCTTTCGTAGAATGGAGGGTTAGGCTTAGGGTTAGGCTTAGGGTGAGGGTTAGGGTTAGAATCAAGCACAGTTTTAGTGTTACCGTTAGGGTGAGGATTAGGGTTAAAGTGCTTTTAGGGCTAGTGGAAGGGATAGGCTTAGGACTAGGATTAAGGTTTGTGTTGGTAGAATCGAGGTTTAGGTTTAGGCGTAGGGTCAGCATTGCATTTTGGACCAGAATCGAGTGTATTTAAGCTTTGGGTTAGTGTTCAAATTGACGATTTAGTGTTAGGGTTTGAATCGAGCACATTTAGGGTTAGAGTTATGCTTAGAATTCAGTGCATTTAAGGTTAGCGTTAGGGTTAGGGTTAGGTTGAGGGTCACGGTTAAAATCGAGAGCATTTAAGGATAGTGCTAGGGTTAGAGTTAGGTTTAGCGTTCGCTTTCGTAGAATTGAGGGTTAGGCTTAAGTTGAGGGTTAGGGTTAGAATCAAGCACAATTTTAGTGTTAGCGTTAGGGTGAGGATTAGGGTTAAAGTGCTTTTAGGGCTAGTGGAAGGGATAGGGTTAGGATTAGGGTTAAGGTTTGTGTTGGTAGAATCGAGGTTTAGGTTTAGGCTTAGGGTCAGCATTGCATTTTGGAACAGAATCGAGTGTATTTAGGCTTTGCGTTAGTGTTCAAATTGACGATTTAGTGTTAGGGTTTGAATCGAACACATTTAGGGTTAGAGTTATGCTTAGAATTCAGTGCACTTAGGGTTAGCATTAAGGTTAAGGTTAGGTTGAGGGTCACGGTTAAAATCGAGAGCATTTAAGGATAGTGCTAGGGTTAGAGTTAGGTTTAGCGTTCACTTTCGTAGCATCGAGGGTTAGGCTTAAGGTTAGGCTTAGGGTTGGGGTTAGGGTTACAATCAGGCACATTTTTAGTGGTCTGCTTTTCATCAGGGTATGGCTTAGAGTGCATTTAGGGATAGGCGTAGGAGTAGGGTTAGGATTAGGGTTAATGTTTGTCTTGGTAGAATCGAGGTTTTGGGTTAGGCTTAGGGTCAGGAGAACATTTTGGGTCATAATTCAGAGCATTTGGGCTTAGGGTTAGTGTTGAAATTGATGATTTAGTTATAGCGTTAGAATCAGGCACATTTAGGGATAGAGTTATGATTAGAATTCAGTGCATTTAGGGTTAGGGTTAGGGTTAGGGTTAGGTTTAGGGTCAGGGTTAGAATCGAGAGCATTAAGGATAGTGCTAGGGTTAGAGTTAGGTTTAGGGTTAGCTTTCGTAGAATCGAGGGTTAGGCTTAGGGTTAGGCTTAGGGTGAGGGTTAGGGTTAGAATCAAGCACAGTTTTAGTGTTAGCTTTGGGGTGAGGATTAGGGTTAAAGTGCTTTTAGGTCTAGTGGAAGGGATAGGCTTAGGATTAGGGTTAAGGTTTGTGTTGGGAGAATCGAGGTTTAGGTTTAGGCTTAGGGTCAGCATTGCATTTTGGATCAGAATCGAGTGTATTTAAGCTTTGGGTTAGTGTTCAAATTGACGATTTAGTGTTAGGGTTTGAATCGAGCACATTTAGGGTTAGAGTTATGCTTAGAATTCAGTGCATTTTGTTTTAGCGTTAGGGTTAGGGTTAGGTTGAGGGTCACGGTTAAAATCGAGAGCATTTAAGGATAGTGATAGGGTTAGAGTTAGCTTTAGGCTTAGCTTTCGTTGAATTGAGGGTTAGGCTTAGGGTAATGGTTAGGGTTAGAATCAAGCACAGTTTTAGTGTTAGCGTTAGGGTGAGGATTAGGGTTAAAGTGCTTTTAGGGCTAGTGGAAGGGATAGGCTTAGGACTAGGATTAAGGTTTGTGTTGGTAGAATCGAGGTTTAGGTTTAGGCGTAGGGTCAGCATTGCATTTTGGACCAGAATCGAGTGTATTTAAGCTTTGGGTTAGTGTTCAAATTGACGATTTAGTGTTAGGGTTTGAATCGAGCACATTTAGGGTTAGAGTTATGCTTAGAATTCAGTGCATTTAAGGTTAGCGTTAGGGTTAGGGTTAGGTTGAGGGTCACGGTTAAAATCGAGAGCATTTAAGGATAGTGCTAGGGTTAGAGTTAGGTTTAGCGTTCGCTTTCGTAGAATTGAGGGTTAGGCTTAAGTTGAGGGTTAGGGTTAGAATCAAGCACAATTTTAGTGTTAGCGTTAGGGTGAGGATTAGGGTTAAAGTGCTTTTAGGGCTAGTGGAAGGGATAGGGTTAGGATTAGGGTTAAGGTTTGTGTTGGTAGAATCGAGGTTTAGGTTTAGGCTTAGGGTCAGCATTGCATTTTGGAACAGAATCGAGTGTATTTAGGCTTTGCGTTAGTGTTCAAATTGACGATTTAGTGTTAGGGTTTGAATCGAACACATTTAGGGTTAGAGTTATGCTTAGAATTCAGTGCACTTAGGGTTAGCATTAAGGTTAAGGTTAGGTTGAGGGTCACGGTTAAAATCGAGAGCATTTAAGGATAGTGCTAGGGTTAGAGTTAGGTTTAGCGTTCACTTTCGTAGCATCGAGGGTTAGGCTTAAGGTTAGGCTTAGGGTTGGGGTTAGGGTTACAATCAGGCACATTTTTAGTGGTCTGCTTTTCATCAGGGTATGGCTTAGAGTGCATTTAGGGATAGGCGTAGGAGTAGGGTTAGGATTAGGGTTAATGTTTGTCTTGGTAGAATCGAGGTTTTGGGTTAGGCTTAGGGTCAGGAGAACATTTTGGGTCATAATTCAGAGCATTTGGGCTTAGGGTTAGTGTTGAAATTGATGATTTAGTTATAGCGTTAGAATCAGGCACATTTAGGGATAGAGTTATGATTAGAATTCAGTGCATTTAGGGTTAGGGTTAGGGTTAGGGTTAGGTTTAGGGTCAGGGTTAGAATCGAGAGCATTAAGGATAGTGCTAGGGTTAGAGTTAGGTTTAGGGTTAGCTTTCGTAGAATCGAGGGTTAGGCTTAGGGTTAGGCTTAGGGTGAGGGTTAGGGTTAGAATCAAGCACAGTTTTAGTGTTAGCTTTGGGGTGAGGATTAGGGTTAAAGTGCTTTTAGGTCTAGTGGAAGGGATAGGCTTAGGATTAGGGTTAAGGTTTGTGTTGGGAGAATCGAGGTTTAGGTTTAGGTTTAGGGTCAGCACTGCATTTTGGATCAGAATCGAGTGTATTTAAGCTTTGGGTTAGTGTTCAAATTGACGATTTAGTGTTAGGGTTTGAATCGAGCACATTTAGGGTTAGAGTTATGCTTAGAATTCAGTGCATTTAGTTTTAGCGTTAGGGTTAGGGTTAGGTTGAGGGTCACGGTTAAAATCGAGAGCATTTAAGGATAGTGATAGGGTTAGAGTTAGCTTTAGGCTTAGCTTTCGTTGAATTGAGGGTTAGGCTTAGGGTGATGGTTAGGGTTAGAATCAAGCACAGTTTTAGTGTTAGCGTTAGGGTGAGGATTAGGGTTAAAGTGCTTTTAGGGCTAGTGGAAGGGATAGGGTTAGGATTAGGGTTAAGGTTTGTGTTGGTAGAATCGAGGTTTAGGTTTAGGCTTAGGGTCAGGATTGCATTTTGGATCAGAATCGAGTGTATGTAGGCTTTGGGTTAGTGTTCAAATTGACGATTTAGTGTTAGGGTTTGAATCGAGCACATTTAGGGTTAGAGTTATGCTTAGAATTCAGTGCATTTAGGGTTAACGTTAGGGTTAGGGTTAGGTTGAGGGTCACGGTTAAAATCGAGGGCATTTAAGGATAGTGCTAGGGTTAGAGTTAGGTTTAGTGTTCGCTTTCGTAGAATCGAGGGTTAGGCTTAAGGGTAGGCTTAGGGTTAGGGTTAGGGTTAGAATCAGGCACATTTTTAGTGGTCTGCTTTTCATCAGGGTATGGCTTAGAGTGCATTTAGGGGTAGGCGTAGGAGTAGGGTTGGGATTAGGGTTAAGGTTTGTGTTGTAGAATCGAGGTTTGGGGTTAGGCTTAGGGTCAGGAATGGCTTTTGGGTTAGAGTCGAGTGCATTTAGGGTTAGGGATAGTGTTGAATTTGACGATTGAGTGTTTGGGTTAGAATCGAGCACATTTAGGGTTAGAGTTTTGGTTAGAATTCCTTAGGGTTAGGGTTAGTGTAAGGGGTAGGGGTAGGGTTAGAGTGCATTTAGGGGTAGGGGAAGGGGTAGGGTTAGGATAAGGGCTAGGGTTTGTGTTGGTAGAATCGAAGTTTAAGGTTAGGCGTAGGGTGAGGATTGCCTTTTGGGTTACAACTGAGTGCATTTAGAGTTAGGGTTAGTGTTGAGATTGACGATTTAGTGTTAGACTTAGAATCGAGTACATTAGGGTTAGAGTTATGGTTAGAATCCACTATATTTAATCTTAGGGTTAGGGTTAGGGTTATTAGGGTCAGGATTAGAATCGAGAGCATTTAAGGATAGTGTTAGGGTTAGAGTTAGGGTTAGGGTTCGGTTTCGTAGAATTGAGGGTTAGGGTTAGGGTTAGGGTTAGGGATAGAATCAAGCACATTTTTAGTGTTAGGGGTTGGGTCAGGGTTAGGGTTAGAATGCATATAGATGTAGGGATAGGAGTAGGGTTGGGATTAGGGTTAGGGTTTGTGTTGGTAGAATCGAGGTTTAGGGTTAGGCTTAGGGTCAGGATTGCCTTTTGTGTTAGAGTCGAGTGCATTTAGGGTTAGGCTTAGTGTTGAGATTGACGATTTAGTGTTAGGGTTATTATCGAGCATATTAGCGTTGGAGTTATGGTTAGAATCCAGTGCTTTTAACGATAGTGTTAGGGTTAGAGTTAGGTATACGGTTAGCTTTCGTAGAATCGAGGGTCAGTGTTAGGGGGAGGGTTAGGGTTAGCATTAGGGTTAGAATCAGGAGCATTTTTAGCGTTAGGGTTGGGGTTAGGGTCAGGGTTTGAGTGCATTTAGGGGTAGGGGAGGAGTTGGGTTAGGATTAGGGTTAGGGTTTGTGTTGGTAAAGTCGAGGTTTAGGGTTAGGCTTAGGGTCAGGAGAGCATTTTGGGTCATAATTCAGAGCATTTGGGCTTAGGGTTAGTGTTGAAATTGATGATTTAGTTATAGCGTTAGAATCAGGCAGGTTTTGGGATAGAGTTATGATTACAATTCAGTGCATTTAGGGTTAGGGTTAGGGTTACGATTAAGTTTAGGGTCAGGGTTAGAATCGAGAGCATTAAGGATAGTGCTAGGGTTAGAGTTAGGTTTAGGGTTAGCTTTCGTAGAATGGAGGGTTAGGCTTAGGGTTAGGCTTAGGGTGAGGGTTAGGGTTAGAATCAAGCACAGTTTTAGTGTTACCGTTAGGGTGAGGATTAGGGTTAAAGTGCTTTTAGGGCTAGTGGAAGGGATAGGCTTAGGACTAAGATTAAGGTTTGTGTTGGTAGAATCGAGGTTTAGGTTTAGGCGTAGGGTCAGCATTGCATTTTGGACCAGAATCGAGTGTATTTAAGCTTTGGGTTAGTGTTCAAATTGACGATTTAGTGTTAGGGTTTGAATCGAGCACATTTAGGGTTAGAGTTATGCTTAGAATTCAGTGCATTTAAGGTTAGCGTTAGGGTTAGGGTTAGGTTGAGGGTCACGGTTAAAATCGAGAGCATTTAAGGATAGTGCTAGGGTTAGAGTTAGGTTTAGCGTTCGCTTTCGTAGAATTGAGGGTTAGGCTTAAGTTGAGGGTTAGGGTTAGAATCAAGCACAGTTTTAGTGTTAGCGTTAAGGTGCGGATTAGGGTTAAAGTGCTTTTAGGGCTAGTGGAAGGGATAGGGTTAGGATTAGGGTTAAGATTTGTGTTGGTAGAATCGAGGTTTAGGTTTAGGCTTAGGGTCAGCATTGCATTTTGGATCAGAATCGAGTGTATTTAGGCTTTGCGTTAGTGTTCAAATTGACGATTTAGTGTTAGGGTTTGAATCGAACACATTTAGGGTTAGAGTTATGCTTAGAATTCAGTGCACTTAGGGTTAGCATTAAGGTTAAGGTTAGGTTGAGGGTCACGGTTAAAATCGAGAGCATTTAAGGATAGTGCTAGGGTTAGAGTTAGGTTTAGCGTTCACTTTCGTAGCATCGAGGGTTAGGCTTAAGGTTAGGCTTAGGGTTGGGGTTAGGGTTACAATCAGGCACATTTTTAGTGGTCTGCTTTTCATCAGGGTATGGCTTAGAGTGCATTTAGGGATAGGCGTAGGAGTAGGGTTAGGATTAGGGTTAATGTTTGTCTTGGTAGAATCGAGGTTTTGGGTTAGGCTTAGGGTCAGGAGAACATTTTGGGTCATAATTCAGAGCATTTGGGCTTAGGGATAGTGTTGAAATTGATGATTTAGTTATAGCGTTAGAATCAGGCACATTTAGGGATAGAGTTATGATTAGAATTCAGTGCATTTAGGGTTAGGGTTAGGGTTAGGGTTAGGTTTAGGGTCAGGGTTAGAATCGAGAGCATTAAGGATAGTGCTAGGGTTAGAGTTAGGTTTAGGGTTAGCTTTCGTAGAATCGAGGGTTAGGCTTAGGGTTAGGCTTAGGGTGAGGGTTAGGGTTAGAATCACGCACAGTTTTAGTGTTAGCTTTGGGGTGAGGATTAGGGTTAAAGTGCTTTTAGGTCTAGTGGAAGGGATAGGCTTAGGATTAGGGTTAAGGTTTGTGTTGGGAGAATCGAGGTTTAGGTTTAGGCTTAGGGTCAGCATTGCATTTTGGATCAGAATCGAGTGTATTTAAGCTTTGGGTTAGTGTTCAAATTGACGATTTAGTGTTAGGGTTTGAATCGAGCACATTTAGGGTTAGAGTTATGCTTAGAATTCAGTGCATTTTGTTTTAGCGTTAGGGTTAGGGTTAGGTTGAGGGTCACGGTTAAAATCGAGAGCATTTAAGGATAGTGATAGGGTTAGAGTTAGCTTTAGGCTTAGCTTTCGTTGAATTGAGGGTTAGGCTTAGGGTGATGGTTAGGGTTAGAATCAAGCACAGTTTTAGTGTTAGCGTTAGGGTGAGGATTAGGGTTAAAGTGCTTTTAGGGCTAGTGGAAGGGATAGGCTTAGGACTAGGATTAAGGTTTGTGTTGGTAGAATCGAGGTTTAGGTTTAGGCGTAGGGTCAGCATTGCATTTTGGACCAGAATCGAGTGTATTTAAGCTTTGGGTTAGTGTTCAAATTGACGATTTTGTGTTAGGGTTTGAATCGAGCACATTTAGGGTTAGAGTTATGCTTAGAATTCAGTGCATTTAAGGTTAGCGTTAGGGTTAGGGTTAGGTTGAGGGTCACGGTTAAAATCGAGAGCATTTAAGGATAGTGCTAGGGTTAGAGTTAGGTTTAGCGTTCGCTTTCGTAGAATTGAGGGTTAGGCTTAAGTTGAGGGTTAGGGTTAGAATCAAGCACAATTTTAGTGTTAGCGTTAGGGTGAGGATTAGGGTTAAAGTGCTTTTAGGGCTAGTGGAAGGGATAGGGTTAGGATTAGGGTTAAGGTTTGTGTTGGTAGAATCGAGGTTTAGGTTTAGGCTTAGGGTCAGCATTGCATTTTGGATCAGAATCGAGTGTATTTAGGCTTTGCGTTAGTGTTCAAATTGACGATTTAGTGTTAGGGTTTGAATCGAACACATTTAGGGTTAGAGTTATGCTTAGAATTCAGTGCACTTAGGGTTAGCATTAAGGTTAAGGTTAGGTTGAGGGTCACGGTTAAAATCGAGAGCATTTAAGGATAGTGCTAGGGTTAGAGTTAGGTTTAGCGTTCACTTTCGTAGCATCGAGGGTTAGGCTTAAGGTTAGGCTTAGGGTTGGGGTTAGGGTTACAATCAGGCACATTTTTAGTGGTCTGCTTTTCATCAGGGTATGGCTTAGAGTGCATTTAGGGATAGGCGTAGGAGTAGGGTTAGGATTAGGGTTAATGTTTGTCTTGGTAGAATCGAGGTTTTGGGTTAGGCTTAGGGTCAGGAGAACATTTTGGGTCATAATTCAGAGCATTTGGGCTTAGGGTTAGTGTTGAAATTGATGATTTAGTTATAGCGTTAGAATCAGGCACATTTAGGGATAGAGTTATGATTAGAATTCAGTGCATTTAGGGTTAGGGTTAGGGTTAGGGTTAGGTTTAGGGTCAGGGTTAGAATCGAGAGCATTAAGGATAGTGCTAGGGTTAGAGTTAGGTTTAGGGTTAGCTTTCGTAGAATCGAGGGTTAGGCTTAGGGTTAGGCTTAGGGTGAGGGTTAGGGTTAGAATCACGCACAGTTTTAGTGTTAGCTTTGGGGTGAGGATTAGGGTTAAAGTGCTTTTAGGTCTAGTGGAAGGGATAGGCTTAGGATTAGGGTTAAGGTTTGTGTTGGGAGAATCGAGGTTTAGGTTTAGGTTTAGGGTCAGCACTGCATTTTGGATCAGAATCGAGTGTATTTAAGCTTTGGGTTAGTGTTCAAATTGACGATTTAGTGTTAGGGTTTGAATCGAGCACATTTAGGGTTAGAGTTATGCTTAGAATTCAGTGCATTTAGTTTTAGCGTTAGGGTTAGGGTTAGGTTGAGGGTCACGGTTAAAATCGAGAGCATTTAAGGATAGTGATAGGGTTAGAGTTAGCTTTAGGCTTAGCTTTCGTTGAATTGAGGGTTAGGCTTAGGGTGATGGTTAGGGTTAGAATCAAGCACAGTTTTAGTGTTAGCGTTAGGGTGAGGATTAGGGTTAAAGTGCTTTTAGGGCTAGTGGAAGGGATAGGGTTAGGATTAGGGTTAAGGTTTGTGTTGGTAGAATCGAGGTTTAGGTTTAGGCTTAGGGTCAGGATTGCATTTTGGATCAGAATCGAGTGTATGTAGGCTTTGGGTTAGTGTTCAAATTGACGATTTAGTGTTAGGGTTTGAATCGAGCACATTTAGGGTTAGAGTTATGCTTAGAATTCAGTGCATTTAGGGTTAACGTTAGGGTTAGGGTTAGGTTGAGGGTCACGGTTAAAATCGAGGGCATTTAAGGATAGTGCTAGGGTTAGAGTTAGGTTTAGTGTTCGCTTTCGTAGAATCGAGGGTTAGGCTTAAGGGTAGGCTTAGGGTTAGGGTTAGGGTTAGAATCAGGCACATTTTTAGTGGTCTGCTTTTCATCAGGGTATGGCTTAGAGTGCATTTAGGGGTAGGCGTAGGAGTAGGGTTGGGATTAGGGTTAAGGTTTGTGTTGTAGAATCGAGGTTTGGGGTTAGGCTTAGGGTCAGGAATGGCTTTTGGGTTAGAGTCGAGTGCATTTAGGGTTAGGGATAGTGTTGAATTTGACGATTGAGTGTTTGGGTTAGAATCGAGCACATTTAGGGTTAGAGTTTTGGTTAGAATTCCTTAGGGTTAGGGTTAGTGTAAGGGGTAGGGGTAGGGTTAGAGTGCATTTAGGGGTAGGGGAAGGGGTAGGGTTAGGATAAGGGCTAGGGTTTGTGTTGGTAGAATCGAAGTTTAAGGTTAGGCGTAGGGTGAGGATTGCCTTTTGGGTTACAACTGAGTGCATTTAGAGTTAGGGTTAGTGTTGAGATTGACGATTTAGTGTTAGACTTAGAATCGAGTACATTAGGGTTAGAGTTATGGTTAGAATCCACTATATTTAATCTTAGGGTTAGGGTTAGGGTTATTAGGGTCAGGATTAGAATCGAGAGCATTTAAGGATAGTGTTAGGGTTAGAGTTAGGGTTAGGGTTCGGTTTCGTAGAATTGAGGGTTAGGGTTAGGGTTAGGGTTAGGGATAGAATCAAGCACATTTTTAGTGTTAGGGGTTGGGTCAGGGTTAGGGTTAGAATGCATATAGATGTAGGGATAGGAGTAGGGTTGGGATTAGGGTTAGGGTTTGTGTTGGTAGAATCGAGGTTTAGGGTTAGGCTTAGGGTCAGGATTGCCTTTTGTGTTAGAGTCGAGTGCATTTAGGGTTAGGCTTAGTGTTGAGATTGACGATTTAGTGTTAGGGTTATTATCGAGCATATTAGCGTTGGAGTTATGGTTAGAATCCAGTGCTTTTAACGATAGTGTTAGGGTTAGAGTTAGGTATACGGTTAGCTTTCGTAGAATCGAGGGTCAGTGTTAGGGGGAGGGTTAGGGTTAGCATTAGGGTTAGAATCAGGAGCATTTTTAGCGTTAGGGTTGGGGTTAGGGTCAGGGTTTGAGTGCATTTAGGGGTAGGGGAGGAGTTGGGTTAGGATTAGGGTTAGGGTTTGTGTTGGTAAAGTCGAGGTTTAGGGTTAGGCTTAGGGTCAGGAGAGCATTTTGGGTCATAATTCAGAGCATTTGGGCTTAGGGTTAGTGTTGAAATTGATGATTTAGTTATAGCGTTAGAATCAGGCAGGTTTTGGGATAGAGTTATGATTACAATTCAGTGCATTTAGGGTTAGGGTTAGGGTTACGATTAAGTTTAGGGTCAGGGTTAGAATCGAGAGCATTAAGGATAGTGCTAGGGTTAGAGTTAGGTTTAGGGTTAGC